>NC_133324.1:514385519-514685519 GCF_042186555.1 Aquarana catesbeiana | reverse complement strand
ACCCTGTGAAAGTGTGTCCTAGTCTGTGCAATGCTGTACCCTACGCTAATACTCAACTAGTGTATGGTAGCGTTCAAAACATTCACCAATGCATAGACCAGGATTGTCAGGACAGGAGGGACAATAATACTGGGTGTCACGTCCGTCTTGCTACAGACACGACATCTTCTTTGGGGGGCTCGTTGGGTAGGGGTACTCGAGAGGACATAAGGAAAATGCCTCTCATACAGCCGGCTTACTGCATTTGGTTGGGGAAGGTGAGGTGGAGCACCGTCTGGAAACAGAAGGGCTTTGACGATCTCTTCCTGGAATTTAAGGAAGGATCCAGTCCGTCCTGAAGCTCTGTATAGCACATGAGCGTTCAGCAAAGCCAATTGAAATAAATAAACAGACACTTTTTTGTACCAGCGTCTGGCCTTATGGGCAACTAGGTACGGCGCCAACAACTGGTTGTTGAGGTCCACCCCTCCCATATTTTGGTTATATTCATGGACACAGAGGGGTTTCTCCACAACACCAGTCGCCGTAGTAATTTGGACCGTCGTGTCTGCATGAAGGGAGGTAAGAGCGAAAACATTCTTATTGTCCCTCCACTTCATAGCAAGCAAGTTATTACACTGCAAGCAGGCTCTCTCCCCCAGCCTAAGGCGGGAATCTACAAGCCGCTGGGGAAAGCCCCGGCGATTAGGTCGCATGGTGCCACATGCTTCAATCTGTTGATCAAAAAGGTGACTAAAAAGTGGCACGCTTGTGTAATAATTGTCCACGTACAAGTGGTACCCCTTTCCGAATAAGGGTGACACCAAGTCCCACACTCTACGTGACTATCTTTGCTCTTGTAAACCATAAATCTACATGTATAGCCTGTGGCCCTGTCACAGAGCTTATACATCTTGACCCTGTATCTGGCACGCTTGGTGGGAAGGTACTGTTTGAATGACAAGCGGCCAGAAAATTTCATCAGGGACTCATCAATGCAGACAACTTGATGGGGAGTAAACAAGTCTGCAAAACGCTGGTTGAAGTGGTTTACGAGGGGCCGAATTTTGTAGAGCCGATCGTATCCAGGGTCTCCACGAGGACGACAGAGTTCATTGTCATTGAAGTCCATGAACCGCAAAATCTGCTCGTATCGTGCCCTGGCCATGGAAGCAGAGAACACGGGCATATGGTGAATTGGGTCAGTGGACCAATATGACCGCAACTCACTCTTTTTGGTTATGCCCATGAGGAGGGAAAGGCCCAGAAAGATCTTAAATTCGGAGACCGTAATTGGTCTCCAATCTCTGGCAAGGGAGGACTGGGGATTAGTGGCGATGTGTTGACCAGCGTATAAATTGCTTTGGTCCACAATAGATCTGTAGAGATCTTCGGTGAAAAACAGCGAATAAAAATTCAGTGGCGTAAAATCAACTGTTTCCACCTGAATTCCGGGTTGGCCAGTGAATGGGGGAAGTACAGGTGCTGCAGAAGTGGGGGGTTCCCAATTCGGATTGGCGAATGCAGCAGGAAGGGCACTATGGGCACGACGGGCCTGTGTTCGTCTTCTTGGTGGCAGCTGGACACTACTAGTGCTTGCCACCTCGCCAGCTTGAACTGCACTTATGGAACTCGCCACGTCACCACGTGATACTGCAGTGCTGGATGTACGACCAGGGTGTACTAGGTCGCTGGTGCTTGCCAGTTTACCAGAAGGAATAGCGGCGCTAGTACTTCTCTGCTCCATACGAGGGACCTGCGGTTCTTGCACTTCAAGGACAGAAGAAGAAGATTGGGGTCTGGTACGGCCGACCTTAGCAGGGACCACAACTCCGTCGTCAGAGCTATCTGTCTTTAGGGGTACACTAGTGAGACTCACAGGCAAAAAAGCTTCTGACTGTTAGCGACTGATTCAAAACGCTACCAAAAAACTGTTAGCGATCGCAGGGATCAGGCCTGACTCTGCGAAAGCTGCATTTATGTGTGCTTAGTGTTTTGTAAGTGTCAGTGATCGATCGATACTGCACTTGGGTGGGCTGGGCAGGGCTGGGCCGAGGGGCAAAACGCAGGTTGCTAGCAGATATCTGGGCTGATCCCGCTAACACTGCGTTTTTTTGGGGACCCTAAACTGCTGGGGAGTATAGATCTGATCGGATCAGATATCGATCCGTTCAGATACTATAGCATTAAGGGAGGTGTATGCTGCGTGCGTGGGTGTTAGCGGTACTGGCGCTAACCTGACGCTGCCTGGGGCGACGCAGACCTTATCTGACCCTAAAAACGTAACTTATATCACCGCCGGGCAATTAGGGGGTTAAACCTTTATAAGGTAATAAACGGCGGGTGCCCTAAAACTATAATAAACTATAAAAAACAAACTAACGAGTGCGCATGCGCGGGACTCCCGGGAAGACGCTCTGAACGGGAGCTCCGTCACAGCCGAGCCTTCCGCGGTCCCCAGACGCCGGATTTTTTAGCGGAACCGTCCCTGCTCAACACCCGCTTGTAGAGGAGGCTCGTGGGCACAAATCTATATGCCCAACCGATCACAGCGTTCAGCGGCTAGCAGGAAACTCACCTTTGGCCTACCCGACCCCACTACATCTAAGATGGCGGCCGCGGCCTCCTCACAGGCAGACACAGGAGACGGAGACCTCATTGCAGACATCCCAGAGGAGGAACAGCTACCCCACATCACACTGGGATCCTCTGTGAGTAACATCTCCCCTAAGAATGCTTACTCTTCCAGCAAAGACTCCCTTTTTAACAGGGCCCTATCTGATATGCTCCATATCCCTTCACTGCATGCTCCCGCCCCATCCCCTGCTATGCAACAGGCAGCACCTCTGAACTCTCCCCACCAGTCAGACATGGCACAACTTCTGAATTGCTTTTCAGACATGCTGGCCACAGGCCTGGCCCAAAATGCAGCACAAATCACCACGTCTATAAAGGCAGACATACAGAGCTTGGGGGCTCGCATTGATTTGATCGAACAAGCAGTGGACCATACTGTGGCGCGCACCAATCAGAATACCGACTGCATTCAATTGATGCAGGAACAACTTGAAACAGCACTAGGGAAGATTGACGAATTGGAAAATCGTAATCGGAGAGGTAACTTTCGTATTCGAGGTATCCTTGAATCTGTGACTAATATTCATGACACAGTGCAGCTTTTCATGAAAGAGCTTATCCCAGATATCTCTGACCGCAAACTAGAGATTGACAGAGCTCACAGAGCACTGCAACCACCCAGACAGGATGGGCTCCCGAGAGATATAGTGGTTAAGCCCCACTATTACGAAACCAAAGAGGAGGTCATGAAAAGATCTCGGAACCTGGACACCTTATCCTTCCAAGGAAACAAGATTCAAGTCTTCGCTGACATCTCCAAAACTACAATTCTAAAGAGAAGAGCTTTAAAACCTCTGCTTGAAATCCTCTCTCAGAAATCAATTAAATATCGCTGGACTTTCCCTTTCCGCCTTCAGTTTCAACATAAGGAAAGATCGTATGGATTCTCCTCATTCCAAGAAGGCGAACATTTACTCCTGCGACTTGGATTCATCTCTCAAGAAGCCTCCCCCCAGGATCCTCCATCCAAGTCAAGCTCCTCGAAGAGACCCCCTCCAGGCAGCCCCATCACCCCCCTCTGGAACAAACAACAACCGAAGCGTCACCGCGATTCCTTTCCTCCAAGATGAAGTCATCTTTACTCAGCTCTACAAGGACTATGTGACTTCCTTTTCTCCTTAAGGTTTTACCCTCTGATTGAGGGGTACTTGTGTACATTGCGTACACCAAATCCGATCCCACATATCCATCAGTGAAGATGGTTGCACTTAACTAATCTTCCCCCACTTATCTTACTAAAATGAAGATGGAAGCAGATGATCCCGGGTTGTTTTTTTTTTTTTTTTTTTTTAACAACTATCCTCGGTTTTCATAATGGACCGCACTTGAGGTTATAATGACTTCCGGGAACACCGGGGCATAAGTTTTTACCCCATTTCACTCCCCCCCCTTCCCTCCCACACCCCTATTCCTACCCTCCATCCCCCCTCCCGGTTACTAGTTGACCATCCCCTATGGCAGGTTTTGTTTTGTCATTTTTGTTTAAAGCAGTGATATGCCCATGTACCTTTTAGAGTTTGAGCTCAACTCCTCATTTTTGTTCCGTTTCTCTTACTTGGGTATATATCTAGAATTTTTTGTCTTTCACACTCTTTAGGTTCCATTTTTTCCCAATAGATGGGGTCCCGGCGGCTCGGCTGGGCTAGCATCGCCACTCCCTCTGTTGTGATCAGGGGAGATCCTCCCACTGGTTACATCAGACTAACAACCTCGGCTGAGGTTGTTCCTGTTTTTCTGAGACCCTTTGTGCTTTGGGGTCTCAGACTCGGACTGAATTTTTCAGTCCAGTTCCTTGCTTTTTTGGGCTCTTACGCCTAGTTTTTTTTTGCAGTTATTGGATTGTTTTATGAAATGATTTTCCCTTTCTTCTCTCATTTTCTTCTCTCTTCCCTCTTCCCCTTCTTCTCCTCCTTCCCCTTTTCTATATTTCAGGAATGTGCACAGGAGACCGGCTTTATCCAGAGCCCTCCGCTGCGACAGCAAGATCTCCCTCCCAGATCCCACGCTGCATCTTCAGGAAACCGGGTAGGAGCGCACCTAACACACCAGGGTTACTCCCTTTGTGAATATGGCTGATCCACCTCCTTTACAGAGGGCACTTAAGGTTGCCTCCCATAACACCCAAGGGCTCAACTCCCCCGTCAAGAGACGCAAAGCTTTCCAAAGCTATCACTCAAGAGGAATAGATGTAGTGCTCCTCCAAGAAACACATTTCCCCTCAAACTATTCGCCCTCTTTTTTACACAACAAATACCCCACTTTTTTTCTTGCAAACGCTAGCGAGAAAAAAAGAGGAGTAGCTATCCTAATCTCCAAACAGACTTCTTTTTCTCATACTTTAACCGTGAAAGACAACGATGGGAGATACATTCTAATCAAAGGATTGATTGAAGGTAACCTCTATACTTTTATTTCATATTATGCCCCTAACAAAGGCCAAGCTAAATTCTTCTCCTCCTTACTGGCAAATCTCTCACCCCACTTTGAGGGTAGGGTGATTATGGGAGGGGACTCCAATATTACATTTGACCAGATTCTAGATAAAGCAGATCGGGGGATCCCTCACCTTAAACAACCCCCCAAACAAAGCCTCCAGATTGCCAGACTTATTCACTCGGTGGGACTCATTGACTCATGGAGGGAATTAAACCCCTCAACAAGGGACTATACACACTACTCTGCACCCCACAAGACATATGCTAGAATCGACCACATTTTCATATTGAACTCGGACATACAAATTGCTAACCACGCCTCTATCCACGATGTCCCGTGGTCCGACCACTCCCTAGTAATTTTAGGAATCTCCAATTCATTGTCTCCATCTGGCCCACGCACATGGCGCCTAAATGAGAAAATCTTAGCTAATCCCGTCCACTGTACTATAATAGAAAAGGATATTAAAGAGTATTTTCTATTGAATGACACTGAGGACATCTCCCCTAACACGCTTTGGAACGCTCACAAAGCAGTAATCAGAGGGAAATTGATCCAACTTGCAGCAAATTTAAAGAGAGAACGGCAATTTGATATCATGAAACTAGAGAAAGAATACAAAAATCTTAGCAAGTCCCATAAACTGAACCCCAATCCTACCACTCTATCTAAACTAGATACTATTAGAATATCCCTTAACTCAGCTTTGACTTCCAACGCAGAAAAGCACCTTCATTGGCTCAGCGGCAGTTTCTATCTTCGAGCGAACAAATTTGGCCCCCAGCTAGCGGCCAAACTTACCCCGAAACATAGGTCATTTGCCCTACCTAAAATAAAAACCCAATCCGGATCACACACCCAAAACCCAAGTAAAATTCTTAAATCATTCCAATCCTTTTATGCCAACCTGTATTCCGACGATTGCCCAATTTCTCAACAAAAGTTGGATGCTTTTCTAGACAAGATCCCATTGCCTAAAATTTCTGAATCCCACCGTTCCATCCTGGAATCCCCATTTCAAGAATCCGAGATCCGAGCAGTCATAAAAGGGCTCAAAAAAGACTCAACCCCAGGTCCAGATGGTTTCTCAAACCACTATTAGAAAACTTTTTTAGATTCCCTCTCTCCATACCTGGTCCGTCTTTTCAACTCCTTAGCTAAAGCATCCCCGCTGGACCCTAATGCCAATTTGGCTTTTGTTTCGGTCATACCTAAGCCAGGTAAAGACCCCAGCGAAGTCAGTAACTACAGACCTATTTCATTAATTAATAACGACCTAAAACTTATGACAAAAATATTATCCAATAGACTAGCCTCTTTTATAGATACATACATACATAAGGACCAAGTGGGGTTCATACCGGGGAGACAGGGACCGGACCAGATACGGAGAGCGATAAATGCAGTCTCCCTAATGAGATCGGGGTGGGATGGGGGATCTCCTCAGGGAGGCCTCCTCCTCTCCATAGATCTCCAAAAAGCGTTCGACACAGTGGCATGGCCCTACCTCTTCACAATTTTAGGTAAATGGGGTTTTGGCCCAAACTTTATCAATATCTTGAGAGCCCTCTACCATCAACCTAAGGCACAGGTGAGATTACAAGGACATCTATCAGATAAATTTTCCATACAGAAGGGAACAAGGCAGGGATGCCCCCTCTCCCCCCTTCTTTTCGCGATGGCTATCGAATCTTTAGCCATCGCGATTAGACAACACCCAGACATCCATGGAGTTCGTTGTGGGCAAAATTACCACAAATGCGCTCTATTCGCAGATGACGTCCTCCTGTTCGTCACATCTCCCCTAATCTCCATCCCCAACATACTGCAACTCTTACAAGACTTTGAATTAGCTTCCGGACTTAAGGTTAATGTATCCAAATCAGTCGCTCTCAATGTTTCCACTTCTCCAGACATCGTAAACACCCTAAAGAATAAATTTCCATTCTCATGGAATTCTACATCTATTCCTTATCTTGGCATTAACCTTACGTCCGGCATCGATACTCTTTATAAATATAATTTTCCCCCCATGATCAAAAAGCTCACAGACGACATGACCCAATGGTCGCTATATAAGCTCTCGTGGTTAGGTAAAGTGAACGCAGTTAAAATGACACTCCTACCTAGGTTACTATATCTCTTCCGTTCCTTACCCATCCCAGTCCCCAAATTGCACATCCAACGCCTACAATCTGCCATAATCCGCTTCATTTGGGATAAAAAAGGCCACAGGTTTTCTAAAGAGGTGCTTTTTAGGCCCAGAAAAAAGGGAGGGCTAGGGGTCCCTAATCTTTGGTGGTATTATCAAGCAGCACAATTGAGCCAATTCTCAACTATTTACATGAAAGGACCCAAACCAGACTGGGTGAGCATGGAGCGAGAGGCGGTCCCTGGTTTCACCTAAAATTTTTTGCTTTGGAATATCCCCAAAAAACGCCCCCCTATATTAGCACCCACATTATCTCACTCAATGAAACTTTGTGACGCCCTTCATAAGCTCAAACCCCTCATCTCCACATGGCACCCCCTGGCACATATCTTCAGAAATCATAATTTTCCACCTGGCCTAGAGATTCGAGCCTTTAAATGGTGGCTGGACAAGGGCCTTTATAGAATTGGTCAGTTCTTCAACTCCAATGGTCCCCTTACTCTAGCATATTGTATTTCCAAACTCGAAATGCCCTCAGCCGAAAAATTTAGGTTCTATCAACTCTCACATTTTTTGAATCGGGTATGGAAAAACAATGAAAACCATCTTTCTGTAACGCCATATGAACAATGGTGTGCTTCAGCCTCAGACACCAAAGGTGGTATCTCTCTCATCTACTCATCCCTGGCGGAACCCACGGAAAAAGCAGCATACATGACAAGCTGGGAGCGGGATCTTGACTTCAGCTGGGACCTGGATAAGTGGCATACTAATTTTGCCCGCTCCTTTAAAGGTATGGTTAATACTTCAATTAACGAAGCAGGGCTGAAAGTTATTACACGCTGGTATCTGGTACCGTCACGTCTTGCCAAACTCTATCCGCAAACGTCACCTCTTTGCTTCAGAGGCTGCGGTCATGTGGGGACTCTTTTACACATACTATGGGAATGCCCTAAAATCAGAATGTATTGGAACAAGATCTTTTCCCTTATCCGCAGAACTTGCGGTTGTACTCTGAAACAAGATCCAACTATTGCATTGCTTAACGGTCCCATACCTAAAATTTCCAAACATACACAGAAGCTGATCCAGTTTATTCTAGTGGGGGCCAAAATGACCATAACCAGGGCCTGGAAATCACCGAAAGTGTCCATTCGGTTAGCCAAACAAAAAATTACTTGGATCATGCTGCAAGAAAAAATTTCCACCACTATCCTAGACACCCTAGATAAATTCAAAACTATTTGGGAACCCTGGGCAACTCTAGTGGGGCACCCTCTGTATGTGTGATTGATAGCACACAAGACTGGTTCTGAGTCGAGGGGCTCTCAGTCCCCCCCACTTAGAGGTCTCCTGTGCACTTCCTTCCCATCATTCCTGACAATCAACTAATCCTTTCACCTTCTCTATCCCCTCAGTCTCTCCTAATTTCCTCCTTTCCCCCTTTCACTCTTCTGCTTTCTCTACACTTCAATACTGGTTCCTTAGGCTCTCAGTACTTTCAATTACCTTGGCTATTAGCCTCAGGGCAGATTATTAAAAGTAACACCCCTCTAACCCACAAGCATAACATGCTTTGGACTAGATCATCCAACCAAAATTTAATCCACCCTGAGAGTTAGACGGACCAGCTGGTTTTTCTTTCTTTTTTTTTTTTTTTCTCTTATAGTAATGATTATATAAATGCGTTACTGACATGGTATTCAATTGTTATAGAGATACAAGCTCCCTTCAGCTCTCTCCTTTTTATTATTCTTCCGGATTCTGTAGTTGTGTATCTGTATTTTGGACGTTTATTCACATGTTAGTGGCGAGATGGGTTCAGGGAGACCCGGTTCATCGGAGCAGTTAGCTCCCAGAAGGGGCTCTGGTACCGAGACTCCCAACGCCCATAGCAACGTTTTTAGCTATGTTACAAGCCTACATTTACCCAAAATGTACTGTTGACATCTTTTATAACAGCTGTTCCACGTTTATAATTTGTACTCGATGAGCATTGCACTCCTTTTGTTTTTTCTCTCTTGATTGATGTAATCCTTCAATTACTTAATAAACTTTACTCTTAAAATAAAAAAAAAAAAAAAAACAAAAAAAACAAAACAAAAAACAAACTAACTAACCAGCGTCACCCGTAACAATTATATGGTGATCACTGGTGAAAGAGTTAACTAGGGGGCAATGAGGGGGTTAAAACCTTTAGTAGGTAGTATATGGGGGTCCCTGTCGCTATAAAACACTGACAGCGAACCTATATACTTACCTCCCTAACTAGCGTCACCAGTGACACTAATACAGCGATCAGAAAAACGATCGCTTAGTGACACTGGCGACGGGGATGATCACGGGGTTAACCTTTATTAGGGGGGGGTTAGGGGGGTACCCTGGACCTAAAGGGGGGTACCCCAGACCTAAAGGGGGCTAACCCTAACTGCCCTAACACTTATAACTGTCACAAACTGACACCAATGCAAAAAAAAAAACTGCTATTGGTGTCAGTGTGACAGGGGGTACAGGGGGATGATCGAAGGGTGATCGGGGGGTGACTGGGGGGTGAAAAGTGTGCCTCCATGTTCTACTGAACGTGTAGTGTTGGTGCACTTACGATGTCTTCTCTCCTTGGCGCCGGAACAAGAAAGACCGTCTCGAGGAGAGATTACATCACTTCCTCTGCCTCTGTTTACATTACAGAGGCAGAGGAAGATCCTCATTGGCTTGGAGCGATCGCAAGGGGGGGCACGAACGGATGGCCTCCCCCTCACGATTGATCGCTCCCAGACACAAGCCGACCGCCTCGGGCACCGGGGGGGGGGTCAGGTACGTGATTCTGCCTGCCTGTGCCATTCTGCCGACGTACATCGGCGTGAGGCGATCGGCAAGTGATTAAGCTTTGACAAAAAAAAAAAAAAAAAAACCTGGAAGCTGATTGGTTTCTATGTTCAGCTGCACCAGATTTTGCACTCTCCAGTTTTAGTAAATCAACCCCATTGCATTAGTTTTTATTCATGGTTTGTATAATCTTCAATTAGTGGGTTTGATCATGTGTGTACACTGTGCGGGGCGCCAGACTAATGGATGTCTATTAGGTCCGTAAACGTTTGAAAAGCATGCGATTTGAGGCTGAGCTCTAATTGGCTTGTTTCAGATTGTACTCGCAGAGTACTGCGCCCCAAACCCACTTTTGATTTTAGGGAATCGATATTCGTCAACACATCACTTCCGGTTTCCAGCTTCTCGTCCTGTGGAACGCAAGGCGTTCTCTGGTGAGTGCGGACCTGGAGGGGAGAGCACGATGAGTGATTTCACCAATCGATAATTTTTAAGTTTGTTTGCGCCCCCCCAATCATTTTTTAGAACCAGCTGCCACTGGGTTTAATTAGGGAAAATAAGGGAGAAAGGAAGTATTGTAAATGTTTTTTATTTAATGTTATATATTTACCAGACCAAAAAAAGGAGCAAATAAGAGAAGTTAATGGTTAGGGTTTACATACACTTTAAGCTCCATCTCCTGTTACCGTACTGCCTTCCTTTTCGAGTTTGGACAGTGCTGCTAAAGATCCAACCACATCTCATAGATGGGGGCTGCAAGTTAAGTTATTCTAAATATGTTTCTTTTAACAAGAACTCGAGACATTGATGACTTGTTCTGCTTTACAAACCCAAATCAGACCAAGAAGAATCCAGAAGTCATGCTGACAGTTTCATCCAGATAAAGGGGCTTTATTCCCAGTCACATTCACTCAAAAATCATTTATCATATTCTGTAAGTCATTCATCTTCTTTATTTTATTTATTTCTATTTATTACAGGTTCCTTATCTAGCACTGTCAATTTACGCAGCGCTTTGTACATTCACATCAGTCTCTGATCTCAAGGAGCTTACAATCCAAGGTCCCGAACCAGGTTTACATTTCATTATCTTGAAACCTTCATCCCCTGAAAAAAGTTAGTTTTGTTCTTGTAGTTTGCCTACGCTTTCAGACAAATTAGTATATGGAACCTATTTCCCAGAAGTCACCTGAGACCAAGCTGCTGACAGTGCATATGAGGCATCCCTCATTAAACAGATGTTTCAGGACTCTGTCCAAGAACTGTCTGGACATCTTCCAGTCAAGAGAATCCTTAACCTGTCAATCTGACCTCTCTTGTTGAGTGATTCATTAAAGCGGAACTTCACTCTCTCAATCAAATCAACATTGATTATTTTTAATCCTTAGGCCCCTTTCACACGAGGCGGGCTCCGTTTCTACGGAGCCCGCCTCGGTCCGCCGGCTCAGCGGGAGATCAGTCCGTTGATCTCCGCTGAGCCGGCGGATGACAGGTCTCTCTCTGCTCACTGAGCGGGGAGGGGCTTGTCAGGCGCCGCTGCCGCCTATGGAGGGATCGGACGAAAACGGACAGCGTGTCCGTTTTCGTCAGATCTCACCCGATCCGATCCGCCAGCGACGGATCTGGACGTAGAGCCATACGTCTGCTTTTAGCGGATCGGACGGGGTCGGATGTCAGCGGACATGTCTCCGCTGACATCCGACGCTCCATAGGCTAACATGGATCGCCCGTTCAGGTCCGCCGTCAAAACTGACAGGCGGACCTGAACGGTCCGATCGTGTGAAAGGGGCCTTATGCTGTTAGCATTAGTAAACAGATAGGAAAGTGTATCATATTTACGTGTGTTAAACTTTTTTTTATATACATTTCTTCATTTACTTTCTGGTAAGGCAAATGATGTCATACATGCCAGGAGTCCTCATTAGGGAAGGAGGGGCTTTCTTCGCTAAGCACACCTTCCTTGCATTCAGATTTGGCTGGATGGGTGAGTTTGTTTTCAATATTAAAAGTTAATTAAACAGCGTTTTTGGTTTGTGGTGCTCAGATGCAGTGTAGTTCCACTTTAAGCCACCAAAGACACTACTGAAGTCTTAAAGCAGAGTTCAACCGATTTTTTTTTTTAAAGTCAGCAGCTATAAATACTGCAGCTGCTGACTTTTAAAATATGGACACTTACCTGTTCAGGGCGCCCACGATGTCGGTACCCGAAGCCGATCTGTCCCTCGGCTCTCGGGTGCTGCCCTTGCCATCTTCGGTAAGGGAATCAGGCTTCACGGCTTCACTTCCTGGTTCCCTAATGCGCATGCATGACTTGCGCTGCGTGTTCCCACTGGTCCCTGCTGTCTCCTGGGACCCGTGTGTCTCCCAGAAGAGAGCGGGGGGGTGGGGTGGGAAGTAGTGTAGATTCTCGCAGGTGGCGCGGGTATCTATGCCCGGAAGTGGGAGCAAAATACCTTTATTAGACAGGTATCTGCTCCCCCCTTCCCCCCTGATAGGTGCCAAATGTGACACCGGAGGGGGGGAGGATTCCAAAAAGTGGAAGTTCCATTTTTGTGTGGAACTCCGATTTAAGAACAATTTATAAATACTGTAGTTCAAGAGCAATTTTACTGGGTCTTTCTGTGTTTGGAAAATTAAGGAACTAATGGAGGATAAGTGGGAAAAAGGTAACCAAAATGCGCTTGTTTAAGAACACACTGGTAAAGCTTTGCCTCCTAAATGAGGAGGACACTAATTTTCTGCATTTTACGCCCTCCTTTATTTATGTTACTGCTCTCAAGAAGCTGTGAAAACTTAGTCTGAAAGTTTGATTTTTGAAGTTGGTTCTTACACAGTCTGACTGCATTTCCATTTGGCATGATCTATATTGTTTATAGACCAACCAAAGAAAAAAATAAAAATAATTCCACACAAAAGGGAAAGTTAATGTTAACAATATGGATTTGTACAGTTTACAGCTGCTATCTAGGGATTTCTTAAAGGCTGTGACCAGTGTCGGGAGAAGGTTCTCCAGTGCCCCAGGAAGAAGATGCTCAACTGTGACTCTGCTCCCATGCCCAATTTGCCACTTGTTGAGTGTGCAAATACTTGAATGTCTATGGTCTGGCCACATGCTTTGCAGACATAAGTAATAGGCCTCATTAGAGGTGCACCGAAATTTCGGCCCCGAAATGGTAATGGTGTTATCAGCATTTTGCCGATAAGAGAAAAAGGTTCAGATAATGGCACCGAAAACGCATGTGATTTTCCCACAAATTTGCTGCAATTTTGTGGCAAATTTGCTGCAATTTTGTGGCAAATTTGCTGCAATTTTGTGGCAAATTTGCTGCAATTTTGTGGCAAATTTGCTGCAATTTTACTGTGCTCATGTGCTTATGTCATCTGATTCAAAAACCACATCAAAAACATAACTGGGGTGCTTTAATGATGCATTCTTGCTGCTTTTTCAATGCATTTCAACGGGAAGGTGCGTTTTTTTTTAACTGACCAAAAATGCAGCAAGCAGGATTTTAAGCACCACAACGGAAGCACAACTGACCAGTGTGAAGACATACAAAGAATTTAGAGGGATATTTTTTTTTTAGCTTTTCTTGTGCTAAAGGTGCCAATAATGGCAGACAATAAATTCATATTAATTTAAATCAATGATATTAATGAAAAAGTTGAATATAATAAATTAAATATAAAAATTTTAATATATTTTAATTATTTATATTTTATTTTATTTAGTTTTTTTCCGGTTTCGGTTTCCGCACCAAAATTTCCATTCGGTGCACCTCTAGGTCTCATGGTGAAAATCAGTTAGTGTTGTAGAAAATTAGAGATCTTTTAGCAATAAAAATATATCATTGGTTCAGATTCCTAAACAGACCTAAGTTAAAATCCATCTTCAGCTCAATTCTTTTAAAGGGGTTGTAAATGTATACATTTTTTCACCTTAATGCATTCTATGCATTAAGGTGAAAAAACTTTTGAAAATACCGCTGCCCCCAGCCCCCCGTTTTACTTACCTGACACCTCGAAACTCGGCCGCTCGCTCCCGACCTCCATTCAGCCGATCAGCCTGGTCGCTGATTGGCTATAGTGGATAGATTGAAAGCAGCGCAGCCATTGGCTCGCGCTGCTGTCAATCACAGCCAATGACGCGGCGCGCCGGGGGCGGGGCCGAGTGATACAGCGAGCGGCTATAGCCGCCGGCTGTATCACGGGAGCGCGCCCGCAATAACTAACCACCATGCAAGAGAGCTCGCATTAAGGTGGTTAGTTATTGCGGGGAGGAGCTGAGACAGCCGCCGAGGGACCCCAGAAGAGCAGGTTCGGGGCCACTCTGTGCAGAACGAGCTGCACAGCGAAGGTAAGTATAACATGTTTGTTATTTAAAAAAAAAAAAAAAATTTACCTTTACAACCCCTTTAAGTTTCAGTTAGCAAGAGAGGGTTAGAATTTCTCTCAGGTTTGAATTGCTGTCTGTGACTTATTTTGAGAGAGTCCCCCTCACACTTTATCCCTGTAACAGCAGAACTAGAAATTAGGAGATTAGGAGTAACCAGTACATAAAGTTGGAGACAGCAATTGAAAAAAACAAAACAAAAAAAAAAAAACACGGGTTCTAACCTTTCCCTTCTCTAGTAAAATATGCTTTTGCTGCTGCCTCTGTCCCAATTAGAGTGATTTTTCACTCCTGTCCACTGGCCACTTGCAGTCCCACTGGAAGTGTGTAGGGTGGCATTGTAGGAGAACTCTTTCGCTTTTTTTTTTTTCACAATTTGATTTTAGCAACAGAGACACTTTAAATAGAATAGAAATTGCTGGAAATGTTATTACCATAGTAAAGATTATATGAGATATTTTTGATTAGGTTTATATCTGCTTTAAACTTTATTTCATATATTTAAATTTGACCAAGAGTATTTTAGATTACATTGCTCTAATAAGCTAAAAAAAGGTTGCTCTTGTTAGGCCCCATGTACACGGGACACTGCTAAACACACGTTCAGAGGCAGTTGGATGCTTTTTTCAACTGCCCCTGAACTCATTCAATGTTATACTATGTGACCATGTACACAGTGTCGTTTATTGACGTTTTTTTTGCAGTTGCATTTTACAGCATTTCTTTGGAAGCAAAAAAATGGGTTCAGATGCAGAAGATTTCCACATTTCAGACGCCAAACGCGGCTAAACGCAGCTAAACACGGTAGCGACGTTTAGCCGCGTTTTCGTTTATAAGCGTTTTTAAAGGTGCCCTATTTTTTTTACATTAAAAATCTCAAAAATGATGGCAAATGATGAAAAACCATTAAAAAAAATATTTAAAAAAATTGTAATTGCTTGCAATGATTCATAGACCATTTATATACCCTAATGAGCTCTTGATCCAATCCAATACACCACTAGCATTGCTGTTATCAGAAGTATAATTGTAATTTGACCCATATGTTGTTAGATTTGAACAAGCAACTTGTGGCAGGTGATGTGGCAAGTGGACAATCCACCACTTGTGGCAGGTGACGTGGCAAATGACAATCCGCAACTTGTGGCGGGTGACGTGGCAAGTGGACAATCCACAACTTGTGGCAGGTGACGTGGCAAGTGGACAATCCACAACTTGTGGGTGGCAAGTGGACAATCCACAACTTGTGGCAGGTGACGTGGCAAGTGGACAATCCACAACTTGTGGCAGGTGACGTGGCAAATGACAATCCGCAACTTAAAGGTACACTATTTTTTTGACCTGAAAAGACCAAAAAATGATGGAAAACAATGGTAAAACATAAAAAAATAGTTAAAAATGTTTTCATTACTTGCAATGATTCATAGACCATATATAGCCCTTGATGCAATGCAATACACCACTGGCATTGCTGTGTCCAAATTATGCTCATTATTGGATCCATTGCAAAAAAAAAGCACAGAAATAGAGGCAAATACAAGTAGACAACTGCTCTCTCTGCTGGTGCTACTCACGCTGGTCAAAATGGCTGAATTAGTTAACTAGCAATATTTTTTGAGCTTGGGGAGGGTCTTAAATAATGTAAGGTAATGAGGTAATCTTAATAAATGCTTCTAGACGCAAACGCAGTTAAACATAGCTGAACGCGACTAAATGCGGCATACAAACGCGGCTAAACGGGCGTTTTAAATGCCGGTTTCAAGGTGTCAAAAAAATTTGTTCAGAGGACTTTGCCTCAGCGTCCCGTGTACATGGGGCCTTAGGTCTTGTTTTTCCCAGACTTGATCTTGCAAAGAATGGCGCATGCAATCGAATTTACAAAGCATTTAAGAAACATCCAATATCTTGCTGTTTAAGGCTAAGTTCACCTTTTTTTATTAAATTCCAGCTTCCCTATGTACCAATATGTTACCTCTGTTGCAGAAAAGAAAAAGCTTTCTTTCCTGACAGGCTCCATGGCAGCATACGTGTGGGTTGACCCCGCCTCCATAACTACCCAATAGGACCCCTCCCTATAAATTTCAGCTGTGGGCTCCCAGCCGTGTTCCTTTTTTGTCCTCCTCCGTAGGACCTTATGTTTGGTTCTCCTACCTGAAGACGATGTCCTGCGATCGTCAGGGCCGACCGATGTGATGTCACATCCCTCCGATAAGCCTTGACTGTTAGCAGGGTATGGAGTGTATTGCAGAGTAAGCGCTGAAGAGCTGGAGTCATTTGGAATGAAAAGCGTGCACAGGCCTATTACCTAGCAGTATGCAGGTGGCCATTATCTGCCTAAAAGCCCAGTGTGTGTGTATGGTCGTTCCCGGCCGAGTCGATCGTAGGTGGTGGTGAGCATGTATCGCCTTCATGGCAGCAGTGTGTATATTTGTTGTTTGTTTTTCTCTCTTATGTGCCCTTTTTTCCTTTTATTAAATGCCTATGCAGCGGCTGGTTCCCTCTGCGTTCCAGCCGCCGCTCCCTCTACTTCCGGGTTCTGTCTGCGTTCTGCGCATGCGCAGTCCCAGAACGAAAGCGAGGCCTGGTTTGCGCATGCGCACAAGGACCGCGGGCCTGGCGCGGCCGTGACGTCACGCAGCGCCGATTTTAAAAGCCTGGGGAGGCTTGCAGAGCTCGGGAATGATCGTGGGCATAGCGGCGACTTCCATGAGCACCTGCAGAGCCTACCCCAGGTAAGAGCAGTACAGATGGGTCTGTACTTTGCCGTTTTGCTTTCTGGTATATCTGATGTACTCTGTGTTCACCTGCAGTGATTCCCAGCATCAGCCATGGACTCTTCACTGCCTCCTGGTGGCCAGTCCTCTCGCAGCAGGTAGGATTTGAAAGTATTTTTCTTTACTTGCCTGCTGGGGGGAAGAGAGTGGAGTGTAGAGCATTATTCTGACTTTGTGCCTTTTTTCGCTCTTTCCATTCCTGTCTTTCTTCTTTCCTCAGCCCTTCTAGGTCTGACCAAAGACAGAATAGTCCCCGCAGAAGAAGCGGGTCGTCTAAATCACACCACCGGCATTCCTCCTCTGGCTCTAGACACCATGGTTCTTCCTCTAAGTCTAAAGACCACAGTAGAGGCTCTCCTCGCCCCCCCTCATCTCATAGTAGGGGACCGGAGAAAATATGTTGGGGATGCAGGGCCCCAGTTCCTGCCAGCAAGTCTCTCTGTGACCGCTGTTTTTCTAAAGCAGCTAATGAGAGGGAAGGTGCAGACCAACACCTGGAAACGCTAATCAAGCGAGTCGTGAAAGAATCGCTGCAAGAAAGAGACGCTGCAAAGCCTCGTGATTCTCCTCCAGATCCTCCGATTCCCCTGTCAGGAGAGGGTCCAGTCCAGGAGACGTGGGAGTCTTCTCAACCTAGTCACCAGTCAGCTCCCCCTTCAGATAGTGGGTCAGAAGCAGATGATCCTGGGATGAGCTTTAACTATGCCCTGGTTCCTTCTCTGGTGAAAGCTGTTAAAGACGCTTTGAATTGGGAAGACCCAGTTATTTCTCCTGCTAAACAGAGAAAGTTTTTCAAACAACTCAGCAAGGAGCGTCATTATTTTCCTTTCCTCATGGAAGTAGGAGCTATAATATTTGAAGAATGGGGCAAGATGGATAGAAAAAGTTCTATGCAGTCTAAAGTCTCAAAACTATACCCTTTCAAGGAAGAAGAGGTTAAACACCTTGAGTCAGCTCCCTTGGTAGATGCTGCATTAATGAGGCTTGTGAGGTATGTTACTCTGCCTCTTGAAGATACAGTCTCATTTAAAGATTCGCTGGAGAGAAGGATTGATGCCGACCTAAAAAGGATTTATCTGACAGCAGGCACAGTGTGCAAACCCGCTCTGGCCTTAGCAGCAGTCTCTAAAGCTTTAGAGGCATGGTCAGACAATGTGAATGATTCTCTTAGAGGTATCTCTGAAGAAGCGGCTAAGAGCTCCCCTATTCAGGAAATCAGGCTTGCCTCCGCCTTTCTGGGGGAGGTCTCTATTGACATTATTCGACCTAGTGGCTCGGGTGATGTTGTCATCGGTCACCGCCCGTCGGGCCTTGTGGCTGCGACCCTGGTTGGCGGATCCAGCCTCTAAGTAGGCTTGGTGCCGTATTCCATTTGAGGGTTCATCTCTCTTCGGCAACAAGCTTGATAGCGCCATTACCCGGGCTACGGGTGGTAAATCGGGGTTCCTCCCTCAAGATAGGCGTTTACATAACCAAAAACGCACCTTTTCAAGATCGCAGAACACCGACCATGCAAGGGAAGCACGTAGTTATAGGCCTGGTCGGGAATTTTCTAGATCCTGGAAATCCAGGCAGTCCCACAAAAGGGGCTTCTACTAGTAACCAGGACTCCACTAAGTCCTTTTGAAATTGGGCCCGCTCAAACATGTCAGGTGGGGGCTCGTCTGCTCCACTTCCGGCGTGTTTGGGCGGCCTCAATTCGGGATTTCTGGACGGTCAAAACAGTGTCCTCAGGCTACACCTGGGTCTTCAACAGCACTCCCAGACTAAGATTCATACCAACAAATCTTCCAAGTTCAGGGGAGAAGAGACAAGTTCTTTTAGCTTACATAAGCTCTTTATTAGCTCAAAACGCAGCCATTCCTGTTCCAGATGGCGAACGAGGAGAAGGCATGTATTCCCCTCTGTTTCTGGTACAGAAGAAGAACGGCACATGGACACCTGTTATAGACCTGACTCATCTCAACCGGTTTATCCGAAAGGAAAAATTCAAGATAGAGTCACTAATAATGATTCAACAATCGGTTCATCTAGGAGACTGGCTGGTGTCAATAGACTTGAAAGACGCCTACTTTCATGTCCCAGTGGCAGCAGACTTCCAAAAGTTCCTTCGCTTTGCTGTAGGCGATCAGCACTTACAGTTTACCTGCCTTCCATTTGGTCTCACGACATCATCTCGGGTGTTTTCCAAGGTTCTGTTGGCTGTTGTTGCTTTGCTCCGAGTCAAAGGAGTTTGTCTTCACCACTATCTAGACGACCTCCTCCTTCTAGCCCAGGACAGGGGTCAGCTTCTAGAGCACAGGAGTCTAGTAATTGCCACTCTCCAAGAGTTTGGGAGGCTCCTGAATTTGGAGAAAAGTCACCTGATTCCATCTCAGTCTCTCATATTTCTAGGTGCCCATTTTAACACACTAGAAGGCACCATCTCGCTACCCGAGGAGAAGATTGTGGTGATCCGGGACAGGATCCGTTCAACACTCGCTTCATCTCACTTATCCGCTCTTCAATGTTTGAAGGTGATTGGCACAATGGCAGCCACCATTCCCATGGTGAAGTGGGCACAATGGCACACTCGCCCATTCCAGAAAGGGTTTCTCCAACAGTGGGATTCTCCCAGCAAGAGTCAGCGCATCCTCCTCACTCCATCCATGAGAGAGTCTCTCCTTTGGTGGCTCCAAGGGAAGAATCTCCGCAACTGCCATTCGATTCTCCCCATCACATGAGTCACAGTGACCTCAGATGCCAGCAATCAGGGCTGAGGTGCTCATTGCCTGTCAGAAGTGGCTCAGGGCAGATGGAACTCGCCATCTCGGAAGACTGTATCTAATATTCTGGAACTTCGAGCAGCCTTTCAGGCACTCAGATCCTTCCACCATCTGTTAGAAATCTCCTCAGTGATGCTCCGGTTGGACAATACAACCGCTGTGGCATATATAAGGAAACACGGTGGGACTCGCAGCTGGTCCCTCCTACGGGAGGAGGAGCCAATCATGAACTGGGCTCAGAACAATCTGTCCAACATTTCGGCAGTCTACATTCCGGGGGTCCAGAATGTTCAGGCGGACTTTCTGTCCCGTGTTCAAATGGACAACAACGAGTGGTCCCTGCACAAAGAGGTGTTCAAGTGGCTCCTGACACTGGGAGTGTCTCCAGAAGTGGATCTGTTTGCATCCCCATGCAATTACAAACTCACCAAGTATTACTCGAGGTTCCAGGATCCCCAAGCCTATGGGATAGATGCCCTCACGGATCGGTGGAGGTTCAACAAGGCGTATACCTTCCCTCTGGTACCTGTGATACTCCAGTTTCTCCGCAGGCTCAGAACAGAGGAAGTGGAAGTCATAGCAGTAATACCGTTTTGGCCCAACAGGCCATGGTTATCGGGATTCAATCCCTCTGCCTCTCAGGGCGGATCTTCTGTCCCAAGGCACAATCCTGCATCCATGTCCTGCTCATCTACATCTCAGGGTTTGGTTTTTGAGAGGGGAAGGCTTGAAGCCTTAGGTTGTCCAGAAGAAGCCATCCCGATGCTTCTGAATTCCAGACGGAAGAGCACTAATAGAGTTTATGAACGTATCTGGTCCAAGTTCACAGAGCACATGGCCTCTAGACCTAATCCTTGTGGTTCTCCAGAAGTCCAGGATATCTTTAGCTTTCTGCAAACAGGGTTGGATTTGCCTCTAGCAGTAAGTTCCCTTCGTGTACAAATATCAGCCATCTCGGCGTTTACAGGAGTTTTTTATGGGCTAACCACGCCCTGGTTCGCCAATTCTTCAAGGGTGCTATCAGGCTAAGACCTCAAAGAAAACCGAGATTCCCTAAATGGGATCTTCCCCTTGTTCTAGATTTTCTTTCCACGTTTGGAACAGATCCTGAAAATCCTCTATCAGTTAAAGACCTCACACTCAAGACCGTCTTCCTGGTGGCAGTAACTTCAGCCAAAAGAGTGTCTGAAATCAGGAACTTAGGTTCCAAAGAGCCTTTCCTGACCTTTTTTCGGGATAGAGCAGTATTAATTCCCATGTTGGGCTCAAACCCTAAAGTAACATCTATTTTTCACGAAAATCAGGAAATTGTGTTGCCTACCTTTTGCACAACAGAAGGTCAAGATGTCCATCCCCTTGATGTGGGACATACTTTGAGTCAATACTTGGAAGCTACGGAATCGTTTCGACAGACAGACTTTCTTTTCATTCTTCTACGGGAAAAAAATTGAGGAAAACGGGCCTCAATCAGATCCATCTCTGCTTGGATAGTACAGACCATTCAAAGGGCTTATAAAACGAAGGGCTTGGCTCCTCCAGAGGCAGTGACTGCACACTCAACTCGGAGTATTTCAACCTCGTGGGCGGCTTCTCTTCATGTCGCACCTGAAGTTATATGTAGAGCGGCTTCTTGGTCATCTATCAATACGTTTGTCTCCCACTATTGTGTTGAACCAGCCGCTTTGTCATCCATTAATTTTGGTTTGAAAGTGCTGTCAGTGGACAGTGTTAAATAAATGTATTTTCTTGCTCAGCATTGTGCCCACCCGGGTGTGTTTGGCGAGTTATTTCCCACACATATGCTGCTACTGTGGGAGCCGCTTTAAAATCACGCTTCTTCAGTGCGTTATGCACCAACGATTTCATTGAGGCTTACAACTTAATTTAACAGAAGTCTATGCAAGTTGTAATGAAATCGGAAAAACGTAGTGCAGGAACCTTTTTTCATAATCGCTGCAACATGAGTCGCGGCGATATGAACGGTTTCATTGCCAGCAATGGGGTGTGACTTAGAACTGTCATGGAACAAATCACACCAGTGTGAACGAGGGCTAAGATTTCATCCAGTTTAAGCTAGATTCTATTTTTTCAAAAACAAATTGCTTGGTCATGTTTATAGTGAAGATTTTAAAGCTGATCTCAGGCCTCCTCTCATTAAAAACTGTTGGCATTAAAGAAAGTGCAAAAAAAAAAAAAAAACCCACAAAAATAAATGTTTTTTTACGCACCTAAATGTACGGTCTGTCCAGATTTTTCTCTCTTTTGTTTTCAGGAAGCAGGGTCCTCTGTCTGTCTGATAGGGTTCCTTAAAAGAATCTCAGCAGTGACATCAGCAGAACTGTCAGGACCAGCTGGTGCTGGCACATCTGCAATGCCGGATCATCATTCACCTGGAATTGACTAATGCTTGGTATACACAAGTAGATTTTAAAAACATTCATTTTCTATTTAAAAGATTTTCTAATTATTAGTGGGGTCAAATCAACATTCGTTTTTGACCGCAGTGACGAGAAAATTCAAAGGAGGAGGATGAAACAGTTAATGTGGTTTTCCTAAGCAAAGTCCATTCGCTCCAAAATCGAATATTAAAAGCAAATGAAATTTTCAAGTACTTTGAATGGCATTCATCAAGCCGTCAAATTTACTGAAAGTTTTCGTACAAATTTTGTTCAAAAATCTACTAGTGTATACCCAGCTTTAGATAAATACACCATGCTCAGAAGATAAGACAAAAAATGTGCAGGATAGATGAGAGACGGGTGGAAAGGAGTTCATTTTTGCCTGAAGAGGGGCTTTAGGGGATATTTGCAAAACCTTAGACTCAATTCACTAAGTTAAAACATCAGGCTAAAGATCCCTATTTTCAAAACAGTTATTTTCAGCTTAGTCCCATAAGATTTATAAATTACAGCCATATGGCTAAAAATTAAAGATCATTATCTTTGTGTAGAGCTTTGTGAACTGAGTCTTTTCTTAGAATGAAACTATTCCTTCTAAGAGCTATTTAGTGAAGGTTCATGTTACTGGATGGAGACATAGATATAGTAATCAATTTTTCTGTCAATTTGGTAATAGGAGGCCTGGGAGTATGCCACAACAGGGATAATACTGTAAATATAAATATTTCAAGTGAATTACAAAATTTTGTAACTGTAAATGCCTATGATAATATTGCCATATATCTTTTTTTATTTGTAACCAAAAAACACCCTTCATCCACACCTGAATATTATAATCAAGATTTTAAAGTGGACATGCCATTCCTCTTGCTATCCCATTCAACAGCATCTGTGCATAGAGGCTTTCATAAGCTTTTTATTTGTATGGAGATGAAATAATTAATTGTCCTTTAGCCTTGAATCACGCCAGTGCGATTTGTCATGCGATTTGACAGTTGAAAATCTCATGACAAGTCGCACCTCATTGCCACCAATCAAACCCTTCAACTCAAGTCACATCGACTTTAAAAAAGGTTCCTGCACTACTATTTTGTGATTTCATTGTGGCTTGCTTTGACTTCTGTTAAATGAATTTGCAAGCTGCAATGAATTGGCACATCAAAATCTGGCACTGAACGGGAAGCAATTTCTGGAGTAGCGCCATTTCAAAGCCGCACTGGTGCAGAGCTGAGAGGGATAACAAATGTATTGAGTGCAGTTGGCCTTAAATGGGATAATTTACTAAAGGCAAACAGACTGTGCACTTTGCAAGTACAGTCACTCCAGAGCTTGGGGAGCTCTGCTGACTTCAATCATTCAATCAGGTGCAAGCAAAAATGCACTTTTCCCCCTTGCATATGATTGGGTATTCTTTGTAAAGTGAAGCTTTACCTCATTTACTAAACTCTGGAGCAACTGCACTTGCAAAGTGCACAGCCTATTTACCTTTAGTAAATCACCCCCAAAGTGTGTATATGGGCAAAATGTAAAACCATATATTAATTTCCACATTGTGTTCCAATTATTTCTAGCCTACTGGTTAAATCTGAACAATCTAGAATTTTGTAAAATAACTTTGTGAAGATCCCCACACACTCTGCCCTGTGAGTAGGTGCTGCTATGTCACAGAATTCACGGAGCCTGCCATCTGACCTACAGAGGTGCTGAGAGGAGGAGTATCAGGAGGCGGTGTCAGTACAGGAATCACAGCTTGTAATCAGCAAGGTACCATGGGATATGTAGTCTTTGGAAATGCAAAGTAAACAGCAGAGTAGTTGTAAAGTATGCAGGGAATCCAGGAAGTTGTGGTAATAGATGGCGAGCAGACAAGCAGCATTTACAATAAGAAAAGAGTTTTAGGTAAGTTTATACAGTATTGTTAACAATTGTGAACAATAACAATTGTTTGTTTTATTACAATGCTGATGTTATAAAATGGAAGTGTATGCTGTGATCATAAAACTGCTTTAACCACTTCCGGACCGTCCACTGCACATTCACTGCAGCAGGGTGGCCCGGCTGCACGAAACCATGTATCCGTGGGTAGTTTCATGCATGAGATACTGTGGGCACTGCATGCCAGGGGAGCGCGGACACGGGTTCGGCAGACTCGATGTCCGCCGGCCACCTGTGATCGCAGTACAGAGTGGCAGAACAGGGATCTGCCTATGTAAACAAGGCGGATCCCCGTTCTGACAGGGAACAACATGGAGATCTGCTGTTCCTAGTGATCAGGAACAGCGATTTGTGTTGTTCCAGTGAGCCCATCCCCCACACAGTTAGAACACCCAGGGAACACAGTTAACCCTTTGATCGCCCTCTGGTGTTAACCCCTTCCCTGCCAATATAATTTATTCAGTGCATTTTTTTAGCACTGATCAATGTAATAATGTCACTGGTCCCCAAAAAGTGTCACTTAGGGTCAGATTTGTCCACCGCAATGTCGCAGTCCCGCTAAAAATCGCAGATTGCCACCATTACCAGTAAAAACAATTTAAAAAAATGTAAAGTCTCTAAATCTATCCCCTATTTTGTAGACACTATAACTTTTGTGCAAACCAATCAATATTCGCTTATTGGGATTTTTTTTACCAAAAATATGTAGTAGAATACATATTGGCCTAAACTGATGAATACATTTTTTTTTTTTACTTTTTTTTTTTTTTGGATATGTAGTATAGCAGAAAGTAAAAAAATTTTTTTTTTTTCAAAATTGTCGCACTTTTTTGTTTATAGCTCAAAAAATAAAAACCACTGAGGTGATCAAATAAGACCATAAGAAATCTCTAGGACATCAATTTTGTTTGGGTACAACATCGCACGACCACGTAATTGTCAGTTAAAGCGACGCAATGCCGTGGCCTGGTCATTAAGGGGGTAAATCCTTCCAGGGCTGAAGTGGTTAAATGTCTTAAAGCGGAAATCCACCCAAAAGGGAAAGTTCTGGTTTAAGTCCTCCTCTCTTCCTCCCCTGCCACGTTTGGAATGTAATTTTTTTTTTTTTTGACAGGTACCCGCTCCCACTTCCGCTCGGATTGCCTAGGCCCTCCCTCATTGCAGTGTTCTGTATCACAGGTCCCAGAAGACTGGAGGACCATTCACAAAGCGCAGCACGGCTTGCGCATACGCAGTGGGCAGCTGGTTGTGAAGCCACATAGCTGGCTGCCCACAGTTAGGATGCCGATGCCAGGAACCCGAAGGCTAGTGAACTAGCCCAGGTGAGGACGGCACTGGATCCCTGAACAGGTAACTGTCCTTTTATTAAAAGTCACAGGATTTGTAGCTGCTGACTTTTATCTATTTATTTATTTATTTTTACAGAGTGTACCTTCTCTTTATGAGCCTGCAGTTATAAATATAATAAGTGGAAGCAAAAACTGGATCCACTTTTACCAATAAACTAGTGAAATTCAAGAAAGGAAAAGCAAAACAATGGGGATTTGGGGGGGGGGGGGTTCAAGGATGGATGGAAGAAAATTCCTAATATAGCTAGAGCTGTTCTGGCAGAATATTAATGGTTTGGCTTAAGCATTTATAATTATACATAATCATTTATAATTAATAGTATACTTTTAAAAATCATTATTCAAGACTGACATTTATGTTAGTGGTCAAAACACAACTTTTTGGTTTGATGGGGGTGCGACATGATGAGAAAGTCTTTGTTAGATTGATTATAAGTATTTATTTACTGATACACCATGTCTTATTTGAAATGAAGGGGCACCCCCACTTGCTTTGGTAGGGGGACGTTTGCAGGCATTTGTTAAAGTGTGACAGGAGGAGATAGCGGACGATTGGGTCTGTTATACAATTGCTCACAGTTACAAGTTGGAATTCTGAGAATTTCCTCCTCTACATTTTAGGCTTTTAAAGTGTTCAAGTAATTCTAAGTGTGGAAGTTTCATATGGAGTCAGTGCATACAGTGGTGGCCTTGCTCCATCCAGGAGACTATGTAACATCAATGAAGATAAAGGATGCATATCTTCATGTACCAATCTTTCTTCCTCACCAGAGGTTCTTATGCCCTGTACACACGGTCGGATTTTCCGACGGAAAATGTGTGATAGGACCTTGTTGTCGGAAATGCTGACTGTGTGTGGGCTCCATCACACATTTTCCATCGGAATTTCCGACACACAAAGTTTGAGAGCTTGCTATAAAATTTTCCGACAACAAAATCCGTTGTCGGAAATTCCGATCGTGTGTACACAAATTAAGAGACGAAAGCTATTGGCTACTGCCCCGTTTATAGTCCCGACATACGTGTTTTACATCACCGCGTTCAGAACAATCGGATTTTCCAACAACTTTGTGTGACCAGGTGTATGCAAGACAAGTTTGAGCCAACATCCGTCGGAAAAAATCCATGGATTTTGTTGTCGGAATGTCCGATCAATGTCCAACCGTGTGTACAGGGCATTACAGTTTGCAGTAGATGACCAGTATTTCCAGTTTGTGGCTGTTCCACTTGGCCTGTCCAAAGTGCCCTGGGTATTCACAAAGGTTGTAGCTCTGATTCAGATCAGCGCTGTGGGCACTACAGATCCAGATTTATCGAGCTGTGCTGTAGCCGTCATTTGGCTATGGCGCGGTTGTTAAGTAGTTAAATCAGGTGTGAGGAGGTGACACTGTCAACGGTGATATTTAACTACTTATGTGTTGTTTAGGTAGATCTCTACCCCTCTCAGGTTGCCTACACCTAATATAGAGTATATTGAAATCATCTGCCCCAATCAGACAGTAAGATTTTCTTTTTGTTCTGCAGAAAGGACCTAGAAAGGGTCAGGCAGCTGCTAAATAAACTATTTGCCATTGGAATGGCCAGGTTATTTCTCAGACCTATGGTTTGAAAGGGGAGGATCTATTGTTTCTGGTTATGACTCATTCTACCAGGAGTGTTGGTGATTCCTAGGTTGTTTCTCATCAGGCTTCAGTGACTAAGGTTTGCTGGGCTGCATCTTTGTCTTCATCTCATACCTTTACAAGATTTTTCCAGGTGGATGTACGTTATAATAGCCACTGAGGATACTGCTTTTAGCCACAGTGTCTGGCAGGCTGAGGTGTAGTTTTCTCCTGACCTGTCAATGGCTGTGTATTCCTCCCCTCATTTGCAGTGCTTCAGGACATCCTGATAAGTAAGGGGTAATACCCTGGCTCTGTGCCCATGATGTACAATGAAGAAAACTGGATTTTTGTACTTACCTATAAAATCCATTTCCTGGAGTACATCGCAGGTGCCTTCCCTCTTTGTGAGATAGTGGCATGCTACAAAACTGAGGTACTGTGAGGGATGGACTTCCTGACTTTTTTGCCAGTGTCTATTCACCTGTAGGTGGCGCATGACTTAAGTAAGAATTCATATTTTGGTTCTTTGTTGTGTGTAGACATGTGTGGTTTGCTTTGTTCCGAACTGGATTCCCCACTGACAGCAGAATATAAACAAACAATGCCAACACAAAATAAAAAATAAAAAAATTGCGTGGATTGGATTGTAAGGGAAACTCCATGCCAAAATTGAAACAAAGATTTACACCACACCCTAATCCAAGCATGCACCCCGTCAGGTCAGGAAAGGGGCAAGCGATTGTGCCCCCCCTCCTGAACCATACCAGGCCACATGCCCTCAACATGGGGGGGTGCTTTGGGTCAGGGCCCCCCAAAACACCTTGTCCCCATGTTGATGGGGACAAGGGTCACTTCTCCATAACAGTTGGTGGTGGTTGTGGGGGTCTACAGACAGCGGGTTATCAGAATCTTTAACAAGGGGACCCCCAGGTCCTGGCCCCCACATCATGAATGAACATGGGGTTCACTGTATTAAATAAGTGTAAAAAATAAATAAAAACAAAGAGACAGTTTTTAACAAGTCCTTTATTTTAAAAAAACTACAAAAAAAAACAATGTCCCCTGTAGTAAATTTAGCATCATTCACGATGAACGCCGCCGTGAACCCCTACAAAAAATCTGACATGTTGGCTTCCCACCGACGGTAAAAACACAAAGGGGCAGGGTAACCGATGACAGCGGGTGGCCCACTTTTTTACCATCGCTTGGCACCCGCCGACTGAAAGCTACGGTACCCAGTGCCGACGGTAAATAAACAAAGGGGCTGGGTCATCTGTCATTGGGTGGCAATGTCAGACGCTGGGAGGAAAGCAATGTGTGCGGACCTTTGTTTTTTTTTTTTACTTTGGGACGCTGATCCCTGGGCCTCCACTTCGGGGGACATTTTTTGTGTGTGTGTTAAATGACTTATGAAAAAATGGCTCTTTTTATTTATTTTTGACACTTTTTTGTGAAAGAGTAGGGGTACCGTGTACCCCATATTCATTCACATAGGGGGGCTGGGGACAAAATTATTAAAATAACGAATCTATCCAAAACTAATCAAATTTTTCCATTCTGCAAATGTCTAGTCATGTCATGTACTCCAAGAAATGGATTCTACAATAAGTAAAAAAATCCAGCTATTTCCTGATGTTTGGTAGGCAGGTCAGAGTAAGGCAATACTAGCTAAATATAACAGAAAATAATAAAGACACAAACATGGAAACAAAAGTGCTTTTTAAATGTGTAAAATCCACCTACTAACTTCTCACTAACTCATCCTATTAATTTGAATTGTAGTGGTTGGAGTAACCACAAGCGTTGAGGAGCAGTTGACAATAACAAAATATTCCCAAAGGTCCAATGACTGTCTAAAAACATGAAACTCATAAATTAACTGGATTACTATGCCTTTACCAAAAAAGCTTACGTAATTTTATTGTGCATTATACTCAAGCCCTATTAGCCAAATTGTACCTGTCAGAACGGTGTTAGAAGACAACTGGCACATGTGCCAAAATGAAAATTCAAGATCACTGCCAGCCAGCTGCAGGTACACACACATTTGTGCCAGCACACTAATTCACGACAACGTGAGCGCGTTGCGTAGACATCTGGGTGTGCAGGCACTGTAAGGGATACCAAATGCAGATATCCAGCAGGGATTACCAGATCAGTGGGCTACACTTCAAAGAATCAGACCAAGAATGATGATATAAAGTTTATTAATATAAATAACACCCTTCCAACACCATCAAATCATGAACAATATAAAAGTCAGAAATAACTGTGACAGTGCAGCAAACCCAGAATAGCAACATAACTAACAAACGCTATGTACAAAAATGGAGGGAGCTCACATGAACAGGGCAGGATCAGGAATGGGACTGGGAACAAGGGGAGCTTAGCAGGATACAGGGTATAGGAAGCAGGTCACAGCATACAAGGCACAGAATACAGGATCGGGCAGGGACACAACTCACAGGCAGGACACTGAGGCACAGATTTCAGTTAAGGAAGGGCTTATATACCTTCTCAGCAGCCAATATCAGGCATAGCCTAATTACTAGGATAAGGTGGCTGCTGGAAGACACCTGCTGGTGGCCACCAGAACTACACCCTCTGGCTCTGGGAACAACACTACCACCAGCAGGTCAGATGGCCAGATCCAAATCCTGACACGAGTCCTGAAACTAATTTGAGGCTTGGCACCAGAGGGCCTATTTAAAGAACAGAGCTGAACTAGGTACAGTAACCGCTTAACTGTTGCTGACCTAGCATGGCCTTGGACTTTTTCCTGCTATTAACAAAAAACCTCCTTCAAACAATACCTGCATATTATGATGAAGATATTTAAAGTGGACATGCTATTCCTCTTGCTATCTAATCCAAAAGCATCTGTGCTGACGGCTACTTAAAATTATACCCCAGTTCATTTAAAAATGATCAAGCCATTGTTCAACTGCTTATTATAATTCCTGATGTTTGGTAGGCAGGTAAGAGTGCGTTTGAAAGGCATTCCAAATACTGGCTAAAGATTCACGTAACAGGAAATAATACTATAAAAGACATAAGGTGCTTTTTAAATATGTAAAATCTATCTACTAAGTGATTTCTAACTACTCCTATTTATTCGAATGAGAGTGCTTGGAGTAACCACAAGTGCTTAGGAGCAGTTGACAACAATAGAATACTCCCAGAGGTCCAATGCCCGAAAACAAACCACTTATCAAATAACTGGATGACTATGCCTTCACCAAAAAAGCTTACATATTTTATTGTGCACTATGCTTAAACCCTATTAGCCAAAATGTTCCTGTCAGAATGCAATCAGCACACGTGCCAATGCAAGATCTTTTTCACTCATTTGTTCACCTGCACTTTGGTCTTGGGCTCTAGCAACTTCCCACAATATAGAGTATTTACAGTATACCCAATATATATTTTTAAATATGAAGCCCACTCATACCACTATCAGGATCTTTGTCTTTTGTCTTCTTGTGGATCATGTTTATGCACCCGATCCCTCTCTGCGGGTCCCTTCCACAGCTCCGGGTACAGACAGTTTGGGCAGCCTCTGACTTCTCGTCCCCCATTTTCCAGACTTATTATGATGTAAGTACTTACAGGGATGAGTAACTCTCTCCCTTTTTTTTTTTTTTTTTGTACATATCCTCCCCATTGAGGGGTACAACATTGGATCATACTGGTCTACTCATGTTTTGTTTTATAGATTTGCATGCACCCGCCCCTGAGGAGTGGTATTATTCACGAAACGCGTTGTGATAATTTGGATGCACTTATTCTCATGCAGACGCCTCTACTCATTACATTATCTTGGTTTCACCACCTACCATGTATTTTTAATTGTTTTCATTACATCCATGATTTGCTCCATAACATACAGTGTTTGGCTGGTTGCTACTAACGTTTGGTTCTTTATATGGTCTGTAATATGTAATTGACAATTTTATTCATTGCTGCATGTATCATGTCATTTTGCCATGTTCGTTGTTTCACCAATAAAAACATGTTTTTAATATCGACTCATCTTCTAGCCATGTGTACTCACCTCATTCAAAGTCCCAAAACCCCCCCTTTCTTTACACAGATTTAGGGGTGGAGGCATGTGACCCACATGTCTCATTTAAAGTCCCCAAATCACCCTTTTTAGTTCACATCAATGTAGGGATGGAGGTGTATAACTGGCTATTAGGGAGCCCATGATCAATTTGTTCCCATTTGATCTAGGGTGATTTGTTTTTTTGTTTTTTAATTGCTCACATTGGACCGTATCAGACTTATGTAATTATCCATTTACATTCATTTTGCATCAGCATTTCTATATGTGTGTAGGTCTGGGTTTTGGTGTGCTGTCCCTTCATTTGTCTTATGTTCGGGAGCTGCAATTTGCGGTGTGAGCTCCCCCCCCCCCCCCATTTTTGCATCGGGTGATGCGGGGGATCGGACGGGCTTGCCTCTACCAGGAATCAGCATCACACTTCCACGCCATGTGCGTAATGTCCCCACTGGGCTTCCCAGCGCTGGCGTGTTTGAATTTTTCCATCTGGTGTCACCATATGGAGGAGGGCGTCTCCAGCCTGCATTGGCTGCTACTCCGGCGTGGTCGTCTCTCTTCCTCCCTTGATGCACCTGTGTGACGTTGGGAGGAGCCATGGAAGCACTTTTTTGTGCACACTGCACCCTATTTGGAATTCACTTTTCTACTTCAGTAACAGGTAATTACATGGTCATTCTTTTCCTGTTCATGCTCACAGAGGCTCACATGGTTTTCTTTTCTCTTTTTTATCTCTGATCTGCTCTTTCCTCCTCACACACTATTTTCCTTTTCACTTACTTGTTCACCTGCACCTTGGTGTTGGGTTCTAGCAACTTCCCACAATATAGAGTATTTACCCAATATATATTTTTAAATATGAAGCCCACTCACACCACTATCTGGATCTTTGTCTTTTGTCTTATTGGGGATCATATTTATGCACCCGGTCCGTCTTCTGCAGGTCCCTTCCACAGCTCCCGGTACAGACAATTTGGACAGTCTCTGACTAGGGATGAGCTTCGAGTTTCAGTCGAACCCATGTTCGACTCGAACATCGCATGTTCGACTGTTCCTCGAATTGCAAACGATATGGGCCGTTCACGGCAAATTCGAGTGGCGTGTCACGGCCCATAATTCACTGCGACATTGCAGTGCTTTGCTGGCTGATGATTGGCCAAGCATGCACTATGACCCGCATGCTTGGCCAATCACAGCGCCGTCTGTACAGAGAGCCGTAATTGGCCAAAGCCAGGGTGGCTCTGGGTTTAGAGGCAACAGTGCTGGTCATGGAGACGGTGCATCCTCATCAGCACGTGGCCGTGGGACATGCTTGTCCTTTTTTTCATCAGCTGGCCATGTTGAGCCGCAACATGCGGAAGACTTGGTAGAGTGGATGACCAAGCCGTCCTCATACTCCTCATCCTCTCTCACCCAGGCTCAGGGTACTTTGTCTGGCAAAGCAGCTGCCAACGCAGCCTCTTCCCTCGGCTCAATGGCATCAGTCACTCCTCCCCTAGCCCCACCATGTCCTCCTGAGGAGTCCCTCGAACTGTATGACCACAGTGTTGGATACATGCTCCAGGAGGATGCCCAGCGTTTTGAAGGCTCCGATGATGGTACCCAGCTAGAGGAAGGCAATAACGTGAGCCCAGAGAGAGGGGGTGCCCAAGAAGGACAGCAATCTGGCAGTCATGTTCCCCCAGCTGCAGCATACTGCCAGCTTTGCTTCAGTGATGAGGAGGTAGGGGATGATGAGGTCACTGACTCCACGTGGGTGCCTGATCGGAGATAGGAGGAGGAGGAGGAGGAGAAGGAGGCACATCACCAACGAGGCAGGATGCCCTCCAGGGGCCAGCTTAAGGGCAGCACACCGACTGCATCACACCGCAGAGCTCCGCATGTGCAGGGCGCTGCTGTCTCTGCTCGTTATTCCAAAAGTTCTTTGGTGTGGGCCTTTTTTGAGACGAGTGCATCAGATCGCACCGCTGCTATTTGCAACATATGTCTCAAGCGTATCTCGTGTGGCCAAAACATCACCAGCTTGGGCACCACATGCTTGACTAGACATATGTCGACCTGCCATGCAGTTCGTTGGCAAGCGTACCTAAAAGACCCACACCAAAGAACAAAGAGGACCTCTCCTTGCTCCTCATCAGCTGGGATCTCCAACCCCACTATATCTTCAGTCCTCTCTGAGACCTGCACTGAGAGAAATGAAGGTGTAGAATTAGGTGTGTAATGGACGTACTGCCCGTTCCAGAAGGCGTGCGCCTATGAGTCACAGACTTCACGCACAAATGTGCACATGCGTGCACATTAGATGCGCTTTGGTGCCCAACAGTCGTTAAAAGACGCTCAATGATGCTGCCCCTTGCGGTTTAATCTGCTTCTGTTCCCTGTGTTACTGATTCTGTACCAGTACTCTGTTCCTGTGTTTGACCCGGCTTCCCGACCTTGCTTATGTCTCCAATCCTGACCTCGGCTTGTTTGACCCTGCTCTGTTACCTGCCTGATTGCCTGTTGCCAAGACCCAGCCTGGACTCTGACTATTCTCTGCCTGTCGTTTTTGCTGTGTTCCCTGATGTGTATGACCCGGCTAGTCTGACTCCGCTTCTGCCTGCTGACCTGTATCCGCTGCTCTGCAAACCTGCATCTGCTGACCTGCATCCGCTGCTCTGCTGACCTGCATCCGCTGCTCTGCAACCTGAATCTGCTGACCTGCACCCACTATTCTACTAGCCTGCATCTGCTGACCTGCACCCGCTCCAGCTTCCATGTGACGAAACCACTCCAAGCAGTAACGACTTAGCAGGCACCTTTACCTCACTGTGCTCTTACCGCCACTATTCCCAGTCCAGTGGTCTCTGAGCCAGGGTGGTACGGGAGGTCTCCCTCTGCACATCAGGCTCACATCCCAGGTACGTTACAGTATCAAACCGCCATGTCTGAGCCTGCAGGAGGGAACTCGCCTATGGACTTTGTCTGTCAACATCTCACAGCCCTCACTCAGGTCATGGAGTCTCTGCAAGACAACCTCGTCCGAATGGAAAAGCGGACACAAGATTTGACCATCTCGGCAGACCCACCTCTGATTCCAACTTCCTTCCCTGGAATGATACCACCTCCTGAGCCTAGGGTGCCTATCCCTGAGAGGTTCTCTTGGAATCAAAACAAATTCCGGGCGTTTCGCAACGCATGCGAAGTGTATTTCTCATTGCTACCTCAGACTTTCTCATCTGAAGTTACCAAAGTAAGCTTTATTATCACCTTGCTGCAGGGGGAGCCCCAGGCCTGGGCCCATCACCTACTTGAAGTCCGCCATATGACTCTTGACTCTGTCATCCTTTCTTGATGCCATGGCCTGACTTTATGATGACCCCCAGCAGACTTCCACCGCCGAGGATGCCCTCCACGTGCTCCAGCAAGGCCGCCGAGCAGTCGAGGACTATGTTACCGATTTCAGACGCTGGAGCGCAGATACCCAGTGGAATGAGGCCGCCCTCCGACACCAGTTCCGTCTTGGTCTTTCTTATGCCCCGTACACACAGTCGGATTTTCCGATGGAAAATGTCCGATCGGAGCGTGTTGTCGGACATTCCGACCGTGTGTGTGCTCCATCGGACATTTTCCATCGGATTTTCCAACACACAAAGTTTGAGAGCAGGCTATAAAATTTTCCGACAACAAAATCCGACCACGTGTGGCCTGTTCCGACGCACAAAGTGCCACGCATGCGCAGAAGAAATTTCGAGATGGAACAGCTCGGTGAGGTAAAATTAGCGTTCGCAATGGATACAGCACTTTCGTCACGGTGCTATGTCAAAAATGGTTTAATACAGCGCACTCTCTTCTTCTTTATAATGTGAGAAGAATTAAGTAGTTTTGCTGCTCATATTCACACAGACTTCTCACAAACTTATTTCTTTATTATTTATTGTGATTCCCTCAATGTATTTTGATTTGTCACATCTGACCAATTTGTTTTTGGTTTGTTTTTAATTTTAAAACATTTGTTTTCAAGGCTGTTTTTGGTTCCAATTTTTTTAGGCTGTTTAGAATTTTTTGGTGTGTGTTTTGTGTGTCAAGTTACCACAACACCATTGATATCTTATATTATTGAATTTCAATGAGATTGTTTGGTGTTGGTGTCCCTTGTTAATTTCACATTGTACTTTAGAAATGTACCTGAATCCTCACAAACAAACTGTCCTTTTTGAAGGACAAAACACATAGGAGAGTATAATTAAACCAAAAATTCCTTTATTAAGGACTCACAACCAAACAAAGAGGGAGGCAACGCTGGAGAAACAGCAGAAATTGGTGAAGACTTTGGCCCCCAGGGCAGACATCAATTATTTTACTGTAAAATTGGTGGCCTGAGGAGTCCATATCTAAGGGAGTGCAGTCTGGTCCAGAAGTCCCAGAGATCCGGAAAGCAGCAGATGAGATCTGTGTCCCCAGGCTGTTGTCATACAAGAGACTGCATCTTTTTTCAGACCAGACTGAACCCAGGGCCATCACTCTCTGGTCTTCCTTCCACGCTTCCTTCCACGCTGTGGCTCTGGTGGTGGAGTTGTGGCAGGAGGAGGAGGAGGATGGTCCAACTCAATCACGTCGGTCTTGGGTGTGATTTCGCCACTCACCCCCTTAGTTAGGACTTTATAAATAAGTTGCTCACACATGAGGCGTTGACCCTTCTGCATGTACTTCAGTTTGGTGGCAGCCATGCAGGCAAAGGCCTCTTCAGGAGTGGGTAAGGCTCTGAGGGACGCAGAAGCCTCCTGAATGAGCCTGAGTGCTGAATCCTGCATGTGAGTTGCCTTCCTCGCTCTTTTGTATGGAAGGCGGAGGGGAGGAACCTGCGATTCGGTCAGGCTACGACTGGTCCCAGGCTTCTCTTGGCTGCAACTTAGCCCCGCCTCCTCCTGGCTGCAACTTAGCCCCGCCTCCTCCTGGCTGCCACATTCCACAGCCTCCTCCTGGCTGAGGTCTTCCTGTGTATGAAAAAGGGACATAGTTTTAGTTTTTTATTCATCAAACACACACAATTTTCATTTCATGACTGTTGCAAATTGAATGTTAACAAATATCACTGATGATCATTCTGACCCCAGCATTTTTCATTCTTGTCCCAATTATTTTTGCCCACTACTGTCTATTGATATGTAAAACACTTTATTAAATCAGCAATTAGTGATCAATAATAACATCTAGTAAACATCATTTATTTATTGACCAGAAATCTGGAGAAGAATGCTATACCTGACTCAAGCTGGGCTCCTCCACTTCTTCCTGGCTGGAAGGCCCAGGTTGGACATCGGAAGCCTCAGCTGGGGTGGAAGGAAGAGTGGAAGGAAGGGTTGAGAGGGATTCCCTGACTTCAGTCTGGTCTGACAGAAAACAAAGTCTCTCATAGTACCACAGCCTGGGGACATAAATGTCATCTGCTGCAGCATCGGATCTCTGGGAATCCGTGACCTTCTTGCGCTCCCTAAGATAAGTGCTCCTCAGGCCACCAATTTTGGTTTTTAAATAGGGGATGTTTGCCGTGGGGACCACCGGCTTCTCCAACTCCAGCAGTTTCTCCAGCGCTGCCTGCCTCTTTTGTTTATGATTATAATGGGGGTGTCTCACCTGCCACAGACAGGGCAGCTCCCTGTATTTGTCTATGAACAGGGGGAGGAAATTGTGGTCGTTGAAGCCATCCATTTTATTATCTGCAAGACACAACACAAGACAAACCCTAATGTCAGCCTAAGGTCTACTAAACTTATGCAAATACAGGCCTCAATCCAGAAGCAGTATAGGCCCAATGTTAAATCTTACCTTCGCAATCACGATCGGCGCCTCTGTTACTCCTTCCTCCGCTCACAGATCGTACGTACTACGCACGCGTGTTACGCTTTATACACACTGCGCATGCGTGTAACTCCGCCCGCTCCTGACGTTTTTTCTAGTCTATTCCCCGCCCCTTTTCGTTCGGCGCAGTGGGGGAAGAGCACATGGCGGAGACATAGCAGGTGCGTGCTAATTATAGCAACGAGGAGGAGGGGGAGGAAAGCCCGGAGCCGGAAACGTCTGGATCAAGAAGGAGAAGATTTAAGGCATCGAATATGTCCTTTGGGGAGATGTTGGAGATGGTCGACATCCTGAAGAAGGCCGACTATGACGGGAAGTATGGACCTTACCCCAACCCCAATGTTAGAAAGGCCAAGATCATGGCGAAAGTGGTCAAAAGTCTGCACCGCAATTTTGGGGTACAACGATCGAAAGATCAGCTCATGAAGCGGTGGTCGGACCTGAAATTAAGAGAGCACGAGCAGTACCGAAAGATCCAGAGAGTGCTGCAAAAAAGTAAGTAGTTGTGCTGTGTTCCTATTCTTTTTGTCTTTATTACGTTCGTGCTGCTCCATGTGCTTTTCTTAACTGTTGTACAGTTTAAAATGGCAACTTTCATGTTCATGGGCACATTATTCGTTTGTATCAAACATTTTTCTTTCGGCCTATAAAACACCATTGTTTTGGCCATATGCATTTGACCACATTTTTGAGGGCCTACTTGTATGAAACTAATTTGGTTGTGTAGATGTGTTTGTTACTAGATTGAAATGCAAACTAGATTCTGTGTAAGGAGAGGACACTCAGCAGCTGTTTACACATCTGGACACTTTAGCACTAGTGTGGGACACAAGAACACCCTTTTTATTAGGGGACCCACACAGGTGCTCCAGTGTATACTATAGGGGGGTCTCCATCTGTGAAGCTTGTACAAGACAGGTAAGTATTCAAGCTTGACAAAGGACACTCAAAATTCTACATCTTGGAACTCTGCCAAAATAGACAATTGTACCCCACTTCTAAGCAATGTTTCATATTTATAGTTCTGCCACCAAATATCTGTGTGCTAAGTATACCTTTTTTTTCACATGGGGAGAAAAGACTCGGAGGACACCCCTCATCCGAGGAGACCAGACACCCCCCACCTCTGGAAGAAGGGGAAATACCCCAAACACAAGAAGAGCAGGAGGAGGAAGACGTTGTGGAACTAGTCACCACAACAGGTGAGTGTCTGCGACCATAGGCTCAGGTAAGAGATGGATGCCGGCATATTTATAATACATGTTTTTTTTTGGTTTCTCTCTTTTTAGGTGATCGTGATGTTGTGGATCCTGATCCTTTCACCTCGGAAAGTGCCCAGATCCTGATCAGGGAGATCATGGGGTGTAATGTTGCTTTGGAAAACATCAAGAAAAACATCAATGATGTTATTAAAAAAAATAAGAACATCATTGATGTTTTGGGGAGAGTTTAAAACCCCTACAAAGCCCTTTCTTTTATGGTGTACTACAATTTGACAATTTTTTTGCAAATTGTAGAAAAGCCAAATTTTGAAGAGGCACACAGTGTGTCAACATGTGCTATCTGCCATCACGGGAGATCAATGGACGCGTTTTGGGGGTGCAACCCCTTCCTCAATAATAAAGTAGCTGAGAGGAAGGGGTTGCACCCTCAAAACACGTCCCTTGATCCCCCGTGATGGCAGCTAGCACATGTTGACATTCGTAAATTGGTGTGCATCTTCAAAATTTGGCTTTTCATGGGGTGACTTCATCCTATCTGAACGCAATATCAAACACAGTTCCTAAATACTCATGTCTGATATTGCCTTCAAGTTCTACCAAATGTGAACTTTGTAAGTTCAAGATTTGTGTCTTTCTTGTTGGTTTTACACATGCCAGTTTTATGTTAAAAGGACATTTCTACTTTTTCTAATGCTACCCCAAAAATTGTTATACAACAAACATGTTGGTTTGTTTTAAAAACCTTGTCAAAATGCACATGTGATTGTGCAGGTATTAAAAAGATTGTTATTAATCAAGAATTTGTGGATAATTGTCTCAACGCTACAACACTTTTGGGGTGCTCTAATTGCTGTTTTCTGTGACAATGGGTGTTATTTCATAAGGGCAAATCCACTTTGCACTACAAGTGCAGTTTCAAGTGCACTTGTAGTGCAAAGTGTCTTTGCCTTTAGTAAATAACACCCAACAGTGCTTTGTAAGGTTACACAATCACGCCATTTTCACGACTCACCACATTTCTGACAGGGTCAGCTAAAAAACCACAAGCAGTAAATGTCATCACAGATTTGCTTATTTTTTTTTTATTTGATAAAGGTTTCACACATTGTCTGGCATATTGATGGCCCCCCTACCCGCAAAGAAGTCAAGGTATCTTAGCCGGACATCACGGGCACTCAGGGAGGGCAAGCCAGGATGGCCACTTTCAAGTGCCGTCAGGGTTGTTTCATTTATAATTCCGGCCTCAGGCCCAACTGAGCCAGCATAGTTGGCAAAATGTTGACGTAAAAGGTATGTAGAACACAGCACGCCAGGATAATATGATTCAGTTTATACTCCGCCATATGTATGGGTGTCAGAAATAGGCGGAACCGGCTGGCCATGATTCCAAATGTGTTCTCCACCACTCTTCTGGCTCTGGCCAGCTGGTAATTAAAAACCCTCTGGTCCGGGGTGAGGGTCCTCATCGGGAATGGCCACATAAGATGTCCCCCAGCGCAAATGCTTCATCTTCAATGAAGATGAATAGGAGTCCTTCCACATTCTCTTCTGGAGGTGGCAAGTCCAAGCTGCCATTCTGGAGACACCTGTAAAACTCCGTCTGGGCGATGACTCCACCATCGGACATCCGGCCATTCTTACCCACGTCCACATACAGGAACTCGTAATTAGCCGACACCACCGCCAACATCACAATACTATTGAACCCCTTATAATTATAATAGTACGACCCCGAGTTGGGTGGTGGGACGATGTGGACGTGTTTCCCATCAGTTCGGAAAGTCCCACCGCTGGGCAAAGTGGGAGGCCACAGTCTGCCATTCCTGTGGCATGGAAGGAAACTGTTGAGGAAAACAAAACAAAATTAGTCTTTTTGCACATAAACATGGAAAGCAGATTAGACACAAACCTTCTTGGCCAACATCAAGATAACATTTATTAATGGGAATTTTTAAAGACCAAAGTATAAGGTACACCTATCATATTCCCCCTCCCCCCCTGTCATGGGCCATTTCTAACATTATAGGGGGGGGAGCTCTTGGACAGGTAACCCTCTCCACTTCATTAAGAGATGAATGCCTAAATAATGGGTATTACTTAGAACAGCCCCTCCTTAGTTACACTATTGGCAGCCCACTGGACAGGTAAGAAGTGTCATAATACAAAGATCTAAATACACACTGTACACATTTGAGCACATTTGGACATTCTGCTATTACCTATCAAGATAATAATAGGATCCAAAAACTTGAAACAGTACCATTTGAAAGTATACAGGCAGGCCCTTGCACTACATGCTTTGGGGAATTCATCCATACATCTGACCAGAAAAGAGATGGGTATAGTATGTATGGGTTTGGCAAAGTCAGCAGATAGATGATTGAGGATAGATAGAGAATTTGTATCAGCTGACTTAGCAGTTGGGGGGAGGGAGGGTTCCAAATGATTTGGGGACCCCAAAAAAAGCCTCTGGCACTCTTCCTGAATTTAAAGCATAAATCACATTACAAAACATTTTAGGGGGTGTTTGGGGTAAAGCACTACTATGGAGCTGATAAAATACATTGTTAAGTGACTACATGAGGTGAATATAGGGCCAGGAGACCATGCTGGGGAGGTAAGTGAAGGCAAATATGTATGAAGGACAAAAAAATAATTACATAAAAATCCAGCATGAATGAGGACAAAGGGGACATTCACAGCATATTACAATCATGGTAATTAGGGAATGAGGAAAGAAATACAATATATTATCAAATATTAAATACAATAAAATGTGATATTAAAGGATAAAAATATTACCTTCATATACTCCTTCTGCAGGACCTGGATGATGGCAGAACAGGTCTCTGGGATAATGATCCCCAGAGCCTGAAGGGAGATGCCTGTCGAGAACTTGAGATCCTGCAGGCTTCTCCCCGTCGCCAAGTACCGCAGGGTGGCGACGAGCCTCTGCTCCGGAGTGATGGCTTGCTTCATGCAGGTATCCTGCCTGCTGATATAGGGGGTCAGCAAAGCCAACAAACGGTAAAATACGGGGTCCGTCATCCGGAGAAAGTTCCTGAAATCATCAGGATTATTCTCACGGATCTCACGGAGCAAAGGCATATGACAGAACTGGTCAGGCTGGAGCAACCAATTATTGGTCCATGAACTCCTCCCCACCCTGTTCATGGACTGGACTTGTGTCAAGGTCAGGATCCCAACACCAAGCCCCCACACAGCACGAACTCTACGAGGAGTACGTATATGCAACATGGCTAGAAAACGGTCGGCTGCTCAGAACGAAGTAACAGAACGCACTGAAGAACAGCAAGGCCTGTGAAGAGCAACCTGAAAAACAGTAACGAACGAACACAATGACTAATCAAAGTCACGAATAGCTTGCTGCACGCACTGAAGAGCTGATACAAACCCACAAGCACAAACTGAACAGCAGAAAACGATCTGAAAACCACAAGTCTGAAAAAGCACGAATCGTCTCTCACCAAACTTTTACTAACATGAGATTAGCAAAAGGAGCCCAAAGGGTGCCGCGCTTGGTTCGGAACTGGCCTTTTCTAGTCTCGTCATACGTGGTTGACGTCACCGCGTTCTTGGTGATCGGAAATTCCGACAACTTTGTGCGACCATGTGTACGCAAAACAAGTTTGAGCCAACATCCATCGGAAAAAATCCTAGGATTTTGTTGTCGGAATGTCCGATCAATGTCCGACCGTGTGTACGGGGCATTAGAGTTTGAAGGACGAGTTAGCCCGGGTTGGTATTCCTGATGCTTTAGACTTTAATTACATTAAACATCCAGATAGACCGACGACTCCGGAAACACAAAGCAGAAAGGTCTACTCAGCAGCTCCGCCCAGCTTGGATTCTACCCCGGATGCCAGCTCCCGTGCATTCCGTCAGCACCAGTCCAGTTCCAATCAAGACCGCATCTCTTAACCAGACTTTTGCTTCCATCAAACCAAAGCAGCTTGGACTGATGAAACATTCCCTGTCTGCCCAAGAATGACTTCGTCGGCAGCAGAACTATCTATGCCTGTACTGTGGAGAAGCTGGTCACTACGTCTCCTCTTGTCCTGCTAAGCTGCGCAAGGTCCTGGCTACCTCTTCTCCCAACCTCCCTCTGTCAGTGCCACTCACCTGGCCCTACCTATCTCGTTCCATTTGCCAGGAAGGACAATACCAGTGACTGCGATAATCGACTCAGGGGCATGCAGTTGTTTTATCGATTTAGACTTTGCAGCTCAACAACGTATCCCTCTCCAACCCAAGGCTCAGGGACTATCCATCTTCCTGGCAGATGGGTCCCGCATCAAGTCTGGAGTAGTGACCCAGGAAACCCCTCCTTTGCCTGTAATCACCTCCATGGATCATAAGGAACTATTAAGCTTGGATGCTATTGCATCTCCCCTGTTTCCAGTTATCCTGGGCCTACCCTGGCTCCAGGCACATAATCCACAGATCGATTGGGGAACCGGAAGTATTAAGTTCCAGTCACCTTACTGCCTGCACCACTGTGTGCCATCATGTCCCAGCACCTCTGGTCCTTTGCTATGCCTGGAACCAGATCCAGAGATACGCTCTTCTGTGCCCAAAGAATACCATGAGTTCCTGGACGTTTTCAGTAAACGTGGGCCCGAAGTTCTCCCGCCTCATTGTCCATACGATTGTCCAATCGAGCTTCTTCTCGGTGCTGAAATCAATTTCGGACAGATCTTTCCCTTATCTGAACAGGAACTAGGGGTACTGAAGGAATACGTTGATGAGAATCTCAAGAGGGGATTCATCCGCCCTTCCACTTCTCCAGCAGGAGCAGGAATCTTTTTCGTGGAGAAGAAGGACCACTCTCTCCGGTCCCGTGTGGACTATCGGGAGTTGATCACAGATCACGGTTAAGAACCGGTACCCTTTGCCCCTGGTACCTGAACTTTTTCAAAGACTTAGGACTTCCTCTGTTTTTACCAAATTAGACCTGCTGGGGGTGTACAACCTGGTATGTATTCGTGCAAGGGATGAATGGAAGACTGCTTTTCGTACCAGGTTCTGCCATTACAAATACCTAGTAATGCCTTTTGGATTATGTAACGCCCCTGCCACCTTTCAGCACCTGGTTAATAACGTTTTCAGAGACTGTCTGGACATTTATGTAGTTGTCTATCTAGATGATATTTTGATTTTTTTCCTCTTCTCTTGAGCAGCATCGAGAACATGTCAAGAACGTACTCTGTCGCCTCCATCAAGATGGACTATACACAAAACCAGAAAAGTGCAAGTTCGAGTGACAGAGTATCCATTTCCTTGGCCTCGTGATCTCAACAGAGGGATTCAAAATGGACCCTCAGAAAGTTTCAGCCATTCTGGATTGGCCTGCACCTTCAGAGAAGAAGGGGGTGCAGCGCTTTGTTGGCTTTGCAAACTTTTATCGGAGGTTCATCAAGGGTTTCTCCGCTATTATTTCCCCAATTACGCAGCTGATCAAGCAAAATGCCCAGTTTCATTGGACTTCCGAGGCACAGGCCATCTTCACAAACTTAAAAGGACTTTTCACGTCGGCTCCTATTCTGAGTCATCCTGATCCTGCTCTTCCTTATCTGCTTGAGGTAGATGCCTCAGAGACAGCGGTTGGAGCTGTCATCTCCCAACGCCAGGGTCTTAAGGACTTGATGCACCCCATAGCCTTCTTCTCCCGGAAGCTCACCCCATCTGAGAAGAACTATGACGTTGGGGACAGGGAGCTACTGGCAATTAAATCTGGCCTTGAGGAGTGGAGGTATTTGTTGGAAGGAGCAGCGCATCCTATACTCATTTATACAGATCACAAAAACTTGGAGTATCTGAGAGCTGCCAAACGTCTGAGACCACGCCAGGCACGATGGGCATTATTTTTCTCTAGGTTTTCATTTCACATAACTTACCGGCCTGACTCCAAGAACACCAAACCGGACGCTCTTTCCCGCATGTTTGATGATCCGAAGGAAGTACCAGCCCCAGACACCATTCTATCGGAAGGTAACTTCTTACTTTTGCAAACTGATCTAATGTCTGGCTTGAAGCAAGCCTCTGCAGGTGTGTCTGGTCCTCCTGGAGTTACTCTGCTACCCAAGGATGGACTACTGTGGAGAAAATGACAAAATCTTTGTGCCTGAAGAGGTCCGAGTCACAGTGCTAAATTTGTGTCATGATCATCCCCTGGCAGGCCATTTCGGGATGCATAAAACTTTGGAACTGGTCCAACGTACGTTTTGGTGGCCGGATCTTGAGAAGAACTGCAGGGAATATATAAGCTCTTGTGCTACCTGTATCTGTAGCAAGACCACTAGAAGCAAGGCCTGGGGTCTGCTCAGACCCTTACCTTTCCCTGACCGTCCTTGGAAAATGATTGCCATGGATTTCATAGTGGAACTTCCCCCATCAGAAGGTTGCTCAGCCATTTTTGTCATGGTTGACCCTTTATCCAAAATGGCCCACTTTGTTCCACTAAATAGCACACCCTCTGCCATGGAAACTGCCCAGGTCTTCATTAAAGAGATAGTAAGGCTACATGGGGTTTCTGCGGACATTGTTTCGGATAGAGGGGTGCAGTTCACCTCTCACTTCTGGAGGGCTTTGTGCAAGGCTCTAAAGATTGAACTGTCCATGTCCTCGTCCTATCACCCTCAGACCAATGGGCAAACTGAGAGGACGAATCAAAAGCTCAAACAATATCTCCGATGCTTCACCTCCTTTGTTCAAGATGACTGGGTAGCATTATTACCCCTGGCAGAATTTGCCTTTAATAATGCTAATCATTCGGCTACAGGTCAGTCTCCATTCTTTGCCAATTACGGGTTCCTACCTGATCTCAATCCGGATTCAACAATCCCGGCGGTCCAGAGTACCATCGATTTCCTGACTCGTAATAGCAAGATATTGCAGGAAGCCATGACCAGGGCACAAGCAAGCAATAAGAGGATGTTCGACAGGAAGAGGGGAGGGGAATTATGTCTGCAACAAGGCGATCAACTATGGTTATCCACCACCAATCTTAGGATGTCTTGCCCCGCAAGGAAATTGGCACCCAAATTCATCGGCCCCCAGTAAAACGGAAATTAAATAACGTTTCCTACGAACTTACTTTACCAGAGTCCTTGAAAATCCACCCGGTATTTCATGTATCGTTATTAAAACCTGCAGGAGGAGGAGGATTGTGTCAGCAAGGAGGTGTCGCCTGGCACTCAGCATCAGCAGCAGTTTTCAACGGATCATTTACAGTCCCAAGAAACCCATGGATTTGTACGTGGCTGGGAGGAGGTGGCTGTGGATCATGTCGTCCTTAGTGACCCAGAGGACTCTGGACCGAATGCCTCAGCAAACCTACGCTGAATGGCCTCCCTGATCCTGCAAAGCCTGCGGAAGGATCCTCATATTTGTGGTATAAAGGAGAGGGATCAATACTGGCTGGCAACCCTCCTTGATCCATGTTACAAGGGTAAGGTTGCAGACCTTATCTTGCCGTCGCAGAGGGAGCAGAGGATGAAACACCTTCGGGAGGCCTTGCAGAAAGGTCTGTGCAACGCTTTCCCAGAGACTGGGAGGTTACAAACTCCTGTTCCTGGACAACGTGTTGCTGAGGCTTCAGTCAGTCAAAGAAGGAGCAGTGGAGAAGGTGGCCGTCTGACCGATGCATTCAGACAATTTTTTAGTCCCCAGCCCCAATCTATGATTGGTTCCAGCAACCATCGCCAGCGTCTGTTTTACATGGTGCAGGAATACCTAGGGGCAAGATCTGACTTGGACACCTTTCCCACCGAAAATCCTCTGAGTTACTGGGTCTTGAGGATGGATCACTGGCCAGAGCTTGCACAGTATGCAATTGAGCTTCTGGCCTGTCCTGCATCCAGCGTTCTTTCGGAATGCACATTCAGTGCTGCTGGAGGCTTTGTAACCGATCACAGGGTGCGCCTGTCCACCAACTCGGTCGATCATCTGACCTTCATAAGAATGAATCAGTTTTGGATCACCACGAGCTCCCTTGCTGATGCTGATGTAACCGAATAATTTTTTTTTTAATGTCAGATCCCTTCAAGACTGCCTATGCTGATGCTGAGTGATTATACTGTTATGCTGAGTGACTATCCTCTTCCTTCTCAATGATCATGCTGATAGCTTGTAAGAACATTTTTGGTTCTGGGTGCCACCACCAGTGGCTAAGGCCCAATTTTTCAGGGGCATGTAATTACAATTTTTGATGCAATATTTTGCAGGAAGGTTCATTGCTGCGCTCAACTAGAGTATCTGTGAGGGGTTGCAGTGTTGTGGCACCAGCACCAGTGCCTAAGGCCCAATTTTTCAGCCCCTGTTTAACAGGGGCGTGTAATTACAATTTTTGATGCAATACTTTGCAGCAGGGCTCATTCCTGCGCTCCAACTATAGCATCTGTGAGGGCTTGCAGTGTTGTGGCACCAGTGCCTATGGCCCAATTTTTCTGCCCCTGTTCATCAGGGACATGTAATTACAATTCTTGATCTAATATTTCACAGCAGGGCCCATTCCTGCTCCCACCAAGAGTAACTGTGAGGGCTTACAGTGTTGTGGCAACACCAACACCTAAGGCCCCAATATCTGCAGAGTATATAGGGCAGGCCCCTACTTTCAAACATCCAACTTACAAATTACTCCTACTTGCAAATGGAAGGAGACAACAGGAAGTGAGATGAAATCTACACCTGGGAAGGGAAATTCTCTCCTGTAAGAGTTAATATGGGAAAAATGTGTCTCCTCTCCACTGATGCTTTATCACCAATCCTTGTTTCACTAAAAACCCCAAATTTTCAAAAAACATTTGTCATTGGGACAGAAAGTGAGGTGAAATCTTTTGAAGAGGTGCACAGACAGCAAAACAAATGTTACAGGGGTGATAACCCTTCCCTATGTTTTTTGAGCTACACTTTAAAAATGTACCAATTCAAAATTACAAACAGATTCTACTTAACAACAAACCTACAGTCCCTGTCTTGTTTGCACCGCCTGTATACTACTGTTCAGAGTATATAGGGCCTGGGGGCCCCAGGCCTTTCCTTTTTTTAATTTGGGTGCGGGGTTCCCCTTAATATCCATACAAGACCCAAAGGGCCTGGTAATGGACTGGGGGGGGGGGGGTACCCATGCCGTTTGTCTCACTTATTTTCATCCATATTTTCATCCGGGAATATTTCACTTTTTTTTCCACTTTAAGCATCATTAAAATCACTGCTCCCGAAAAAACGGCCGTTTTTAAAACTTTTTTTTGCATTGATACATGTCCCCTGGGGCAGGACCCGGGTCCCCAAACCCTTTTTAGGACAATACCATGCATATTAGCCTTTAAAATGAGCACTTTTGATTTCGACCATTCGAGTCCCATAGACTTTAATGGGGTTCTAAAGTTCGCGCAAACTTTCGGTCTGTTCGCAGGTTCTGGTGCAAACCGAACTGGGGGGGGGGGGGGGTGTTCGGCTCATCCCTACCTCTGACTCCTCGTCCCCCATTTCCCAAATTTATTACGATGTAAGTACACCTAAGGATGAGTAACTCTCTCCCTTTCTTTTTGTACATATGCTCCCTGGCATGCCCCGGTAGAAGTTCTATTTTAACTAAACCGGGCGGGTAAAAGGTTCATCTCCTGTCATCGCATTTGGATTGAACCAACGCCCTTGTCTTTGGACCAAGGAAGATTGTACCCACGTAATGGCATGCTATGCGTTACCTAAATAAAGCCGATTTTTAAGGATTTTACACTATTGGCGTTTATCTTTACATTTATATATGTATATTTATATTTATATTTTTGTTTAGCGCAACACTTTTGCTATACATTCATTATTTATGTGATCATATCTCACGTCAGTAGTGCTGCTATACTTAAGTTTAAGTTTACACAAGCGCAGTTTACTTTCGTTTTCACAATAAATAATCTATAGTGCAAATATTTTAATCAATAATAAAGTCCACTCTTGAATCAATTCATAAAGTCCACCAGATACTTAGACCCCACATCTCAATAGATCTAAATCAGCATTGAAATGGATGGATGGCTCCAGCTTGCTTACTCTCACAGCCAACTTTGCCTCAAGCCTCTCTCGCATAAATATGGCATGACCCAGAACAGTCAATGGATCACTTCCCATCTCACCACTACAAATACATACCAAGGAAAAAGCAATGATATCCCATAGTGAAGTACTGCATAAAGTTTATTTATTAATAAATCAAAGTATGGTACTCACAAACAGAGGAGTATTAAGAGCATATCACACAGCACCGTCAATGCTCTGAGCGAGCATGATGACGTCACCGCCTAACTCTGCCTTACGCACATTTTTTCAGACGGGATGTCTTCAACCAATAGACCACTGATGTCTCATTAAAGAGAGAACCCGTCACTATAAATATGCTGTCACATTGCTTATTGGTCCCCTATGTAATAGCAATTAAAGGTACTGTAAGTAAAAAAATATGTTAAGAAACACCCAAGCACTTAAAAACCCCTTGAGCCCCCACATACACACACCTCAGGAGTGCCTCCATACAAAATTGTCAATTAGACTACACATGTTACATATCCCCATTGCACGCTGGAATGAGAGACAAAATTCTATGATAATTAGTCACAGTTAACTCTAAACTGATGACCTGAAAAAGCTTTTAACAACGCCTATGGAAAATTTTTAGGTACCAAAGTTTGTTGCCATTTCACAGGCACAAACAATTTTAAAGCCTCGTACACACACAAGCGGATTTTCGGACGAATGTTCGTCCGTTTTTTGTTGCATGCTAGTCTCATGTCGAAAGTGAAGAGGTTACGCGCCATACGAAAATTCTCGTATGACAGAATAAAACTTTAGAAGTGATGTAATGTGTTGACTAGTTTTGTATGTATTCTTTAGTTTCTGAGCATGTGTAGTCTTGCTCTTACGATTTTTTTCGTACAAAAACTGTACTAATTAAACAAAAATCGGACGTTGAGTTCACGTACGACAAAAATGTTATAGTCTGCACATCCAGCTTTTGTTGGACGAAAAACCATAATCGGCTGTCGAAAGCACCATACTAACGATTTGACAATAGGCAGATCGTTCTTCGGATGACATTTTACTTCTGATTTTCATATCATGTGTACGGGGCTTTAGGCTTGACATGTTGGGTGTCTGTTTACTCAAGGCAACCTCATATTTTATGTTTTACCAAAAAAAAAAATAGGGTAATATATTGTGTGGCCTAAAATGAACTGCTTTCTATTTTATCACTGAAATTTTTAACTTGATAAACTGCTGTGCTACTATAATTTTGACATAAAAACATGGAACTACAACTATTTTTTTCTCATGGATCTCTGTTTTCAGAAAATATATAATTTTTGGTGGTTTTTGCTATTTATCAGGACTATTAAAAAAGCCAAAAATTGATCTGGCAGTGACAGGATCATGTTGTTGTTGTTAATATATGTTTGTTTAATTTCTAGGTCATATTCTTCTTGTTATAGGTCTGTTTAATATTTTGGTGCATTTGGACAGCAGCTTTGTCAATCTGAGGAGAAAGTAGTGTTAGATGCACTAAAACACATTTAAATGAATGTGACTAACAAAGTAAAGCTGAACTCCAGCTAACACTTTTTAAGCATGTATATCAAAAGTTTTTTCCATTTGAAATAAAGGTTTTACAATGAATTAATAAATGTTGACTGTAATGGTAGCGTTTTGTGAATCCATTACTTCTTAATGGCACCCCAATCGTGCCTCAATTGCCACGCGGTAAATTGCGCTGCAATTGCAATGCTGTCATCCAAAAGAAGCAAGCTTTTTTTTTTTTTGTTCCTTTTGACCAACAAGCAATGCGACAATCACTGCAAAATCAAGGCGCGATCGGGGTGCTAAGTAATGGCATCGCAAACACGACCCACATTTTGCAGCAATTTGGAATCGCGGCGATTGCACCCACGATCAGGTGTGAATGGAGCCAAAGGGGCTTTCAATAAACAACAGCCTGGGTTTTCAAAAGAACTTGTTATCTCCACTGAGGCTTGAGATCTGGCAATGTCTGCTAGAAATCATTTCCTACAGCTTATCACTTTCCTGAGGGGATTGTAAGTGACCTATCATAAAACTTAAAGTGGGGTTCCACCCAGGGGGTCCATTAAAAAAAAAAAAAAATGAAAAGTCAGCAGCTACAAATACTGCAGCTGCTGACTTTTAATTGGACACTTACCTGTCCCTGGGTCCAGCGATGCGGGGGATCGAAGCCCCGCTCGTCCCCCCCCTCCGCTCGTCGGCGCCGGCATTTCAACTGTGGGTGCCGGGGTGTGGCTTCACAGCCTGGCACCCACTGCGCATGCGCGAGCGGCACCGCGCGCCGTGATTGGCCGCTCAATCACCTGGGACCTGTAATGGGTCCCAGATGATTGACAGGAGGGAGGGAACAGAGCGGAGCCCTTCCTGTGCCGGCGGAAGTGATGTCACCAGCCCAGGCAAAGGAAGAGGCAGACTACGAGGGACCACCTAGAGGTAAGTAAAAAAAAAAAAATATCCCAATTTTTTTTATTTTTTTTTTATTTTTCAGGTATGTTTGTTTTTATGGGTGGAACCCCACTTTAAGACAAAATCCTTAAGTTCTATTACCCATGGTTTGTAGGGCAATTGAATCCATTAAGAATACATAGTGTGCCATAAAATGTCTATCCAGAACTAATGGGGATCATAAAAGCCATTTAGAGCCCAGAAGCGACCCTTCAGAAACCTCCAATTTAACAAAATCCACACACAATTCTTAAAATCAGACAGGAACACAACACATTATTATTAAGTATTTATTTGAATGGGTAATATCGTACCGAACAAATCAAGGTCATACATGTAGCACCCCCTAAAATTGCTAGAGTAGGATGTTTGTTAGTTAGTGTTTTTCCTGGTTGGGTGAGTGACTCAGGTAGGCTGGATGACTAAGCAGCAGCTTCTCTGGCAACTCCTCCCTGCTTGCTGGAAACTTGGAGAAGGTTCCAGAAGCAGTTAGGAGGAGTCCAGGAGGATCTAGTTGAAGTGTTCCGAGGGTCCTGACCAACAGAAGGGTTGGCAGGGGGCAGGCCCAGAAGGGGCAGTGTGAAGTTCGGGTGGAAGATGGAGATGGAGTGTTAGGCTGTCGGGGATTTTGAGAGTAGCTCCCCAGTCTGGCGGGGGTGAAGTCACGCCAGGGCTTGGGTGCAGAAGGGACCTTTTCTCATGACCCATGGAGGGATTCTGACCAGGAGGCATGGGAGCAAGGAGAGGACGGAAAGTCTACAGAGAGAAAGACAGCCACGTGGGCTGGTGAGTATTGCAGTCAGAGGACTCAGAGGCATGTCTGAAGGAACTGGGTGAAAGCAGTCTGGGATAGATGCAGAGCCAGTCTGGGAGGACTGTGGAGAAGTAGCCAGGAGTGCTAGTGAAAGGGGCAGCTGCAGCCAGGCAGGCTGGCAGTGCCTGAAGAGGTGGTACTGGGAGCAGTAGCCACAAGATAGGACAGCTAGCACCAAAGACCTGTATATTTTGCTATACCAAAAGGGGCCCCCGATCCCTGCCTGCAAAGGACATTCACAAGGATCTAACTGAGATTTTGCTGGATCCAACCATCAGTGCTAGCTGGTCCTGGGTGTTGTAGTTCTACAAGTAAGTTTATGCTGGAGGTAGAAGGAGAGGAGCGTGTATATACCGGATGTCCCTGAAGAGTTCTACTGATCAAATGGGCATCCCATAATAACCTTCCCCCATCCAGGTTCAATTCCATTAAATAAAATAAAAAAAACAAATCTGCAAGGACTGCTTATTGTCTCAGGAGTGATTGAGAAATTCATGTGCCTGGCTGTGCAGGGTGGGAGATTACCAACATTTACCAGCGACTCCTGTGGGGGTAGCGCAACATACATTACTAAGGCCAGCCGTACACGGTTTGAATCTCAGCAGGAATCGGCTGAAATTTGAACCATTAATGGGCAGGCTAAATGTACCAAGCTAATTGTTCGATCAACTTGGGTACAACCAGCCTGCCGGATTCGCTTCCGATTATCTCAAGTGGCTGCTATAGCCACTAGCAATAATCACTGTCTTCTACTGGCGGGGACAGCTTCCCCTGCCAGGAGAAGACAATTTCTCAGCAGGAGGGATTCCCCTGTTAGCACTGTCTGTGTTGATGGGAGAATTGTGGCTGTGGTACAACCCGTGGTTGCAGGAAATAAATTTACACCGTCTATGGGCTGCCTAAGCGAGAGTATATAGAAGGGATAGCAGGCTCCTACCTCCTGGGTGACAGGTTCACTCGAGGTACCATGGGTTTAGTATCCCTGAACACAAAACTGAATGCTGAACAATAATCTACCAGTTTCTAGAATGCAACCAGCACATATTGGAAGATATTAATATTAGTATAAAATTGTGTAAGGGAGGGCCATGATACAGTCATAAACACAATGGCCACTCCTCAGACACCTAATTGGTCAGATGGACTCTGTCAATGCCCCTTTGATCCCAGAGAAAAGGGGGATGCCAGGACAGTTTGACAGCTCTCGTTAACATCAAACCAAGGAACACCCAACAGGACTTGTGAGAGCATTTTTGCTTTTCGCTGGACTCTGCTGAACCCAGGACATTGCAAGTATTCTCCCTTTTCAACACTATTTTGAAAAGTGTTAACATTGTTACTAAAGATTTTAATGCAAACTAAAAAGAATCCCATCTCTTGAAGAGGGCTACTGCATAGTATAAATCCTTTGAACATACCTGTCTTTGGTGAGATGTAACAAATGTGTGTTACAAATGTTTTGTCTAAAATCATAGTTGGTATTGCTAATCTTGTGGAAGTTCTGACTCTTTGGTAAAAGTCGGTGGTGGTAGTTAAAGGGTTAATTGCTTAATTAACTTAACCCAATACCAATCGCTCTCAGGCTGCTGGCACCTAGATTGTGGTCCCGTGAGCTGGACAATCTTTGTGCAGGGCGCAGCTGAGAATGGCATTGTTACGTGACAGTTCGTTGTGACATTGGCCAGTTCTTTGTCACGAGTTGGTGAGAAGGGCAGGGGTCTGATACCGCATTTTGTCACATTGACCACTATAATTCACTCAACACTCTAACTGCCACATCTACTGAAACAGTAAATAAGGGATAGGGGACTTTAAAAGGTACATTGTGTGTAAAGGGAGAAAAAAAGAATTTGTATATACCAAAATCTAAAAAATTATTTAGTTTATTACAAAAATTTGATAAAAAGTAGAGAATACAGTATATAACACAGTCATAGGTATATACACATCTGCCTATTAATGACAGCGAAAAACAAACTGTAATCACATACAAAGAGCTGATGCATCTACAAAATTCAACATGTTTCGCCGGTGTGGCTTCATCAGGAAAAGGGGACACTTTATTTAGTAACTATAAAAACATATACATTTTTCCAGCTTTAGGTGTATAGAAAGAGAAAAGTAAGATAATATTAATGTACGGCATTTGTTTTTACATATTATACACATATACATGACTGTAAGAGAGAAAGAAAGAGAAAAAAAAAACCCCACATAACCACCCCAACCGCCCCCCCAAAAATAATTTGAAGAACCTCCCGTACCTTGAAGGGCATAAGAGTATGTTCATATCATGGTACTCCCAGGCAGGTGGGAACTCCTAGACCCCACTCCAGTCCAAACGTAGCCAGATCACCCGTAGGGAGGGATGTAGCTAATGTTCAAAAACTCATAATACTGCCTGTAACACCTAACGTGTATTAAATATCTATAGGGTTTCAGGAGAGGAGCACATGTTCAAAACAGGTATCAAATAAACATGAACTGTACTCACCTTCAACAAAAGCATTACACAAGTATATATACTGGGAGCTCAAGTAATCCTTGTATTGATGCCGGCATATGTGAATTTCACTTATTTAAAGATTGTTTCATAATACTGGTGTCCCCCATTGAGAAAATCCACCACCAACCAAAGGTCACTGAGAACCAAGAGGCGGTGGAGGTACACAGGGAAGAGAAAAGGATGGTAAGCACAGCCAATGACCAGGTGATAAGGCAGCAAAACTAAGCCTATCAATGAAAAAAGGGGTAAAAGAAAAGAAACATAAATAGGCTGGTAACTGGATATCAAAGGGACATGAAAGGGATTAATGATCCATCAATTCAGAGAATTTACCTGTAAAAGCATCGCCTTTGTCTCAAGAGCTCCCAGGGAATCCCAGCATGGCCACCGCCATGGCGGGTTTAAATATCCCCCCCGTTGGCGCCAAAACACAGCATGTGATGTCACACCGCGATGGCGCAAACGCAGACGCAAAGCGAGGGTATGCAAGGCACAAAGTGTCCCCGGATACCGGAAGTAAATGCCGGTACGCGCTACAGAACCTCACCACAAAAGTGCAGTGCAGACAACATCCGGACGATGATGATTCATCTCTGGGTGTGCATGTCTGTGTGCTGTAATGATGGTATGCCCCGGGGAACTGTGTCACATAGGAACCCTCAGAGCGGACATGCAGCGGAACCGAAAACCCCAAATGAGGTACCTGTTCCCCTGCACATCCTCAGGCGTCCGTACGGGGATCTAAGGCATACGGAACCGGAGCATGGGTAGGGCACTACACCTGCATGGAGCGGGGGGAGAAGAAAAAAAAGAGGCAGACTCATGAATGAGAAAACAGTCACGCATGTACAATACATCTTTTTAAAGAAAATTCACATGAAATAAATCAATACCCACAAATGAAACTTAAACAATATACAATAATTGTACTACATTTTGAATGATACTGGAAGCTCGTTATAAGAGGAAAGAAAACTGGCAAACAACACTTTTGAAGGACCCTATCCGACATCGGCTCGGCGCATTCGTATCAGGCTCTCCAATGATCCGGGTCGGTGCAATCCCAGGAAAACATGGTGACATGAAGGGGGGGGAATGAAGAGAGACAAGGAAACAACCCTGTTACAGAAAAGGTTTATAGCTAATTCCCTCATTGAGCCCTGGATAACGTGTTGCCTGTAATGAATAAGTCCATCTAGTCTCCAATTGCAATAGTTTTTTATCAATGTCGCCTCCATGTCCCTGTTGGGGTAAATGCTCCAAACTGAGGAACCCGATGAATTTAAGGTTAAAGTTATGGTATAGACCTACATGGCGGCTAATAGGTGTTTCCATTTTGTGTTTTGAGATGAGAGATACATGATCTCTTATTCTACAGTACAAGGGACGCTTTGTTTTGCCTATATAAAAGGCTCCGCAGGAGCACTTCATTAAATATACTGAGCCCACTGACTGACAGTTGGTCCTATGTTTGGGGGTCCATAACCTGTTGTCCGGAAGTGTGACACTTCTTCCCTCAAGAATGAAGGAACAAAAGTTGCACCTGCCGCAGTGATATGAACCAGGAATCTGGGGTCTGGTTGTATCAGTGCCTCGATAGTGACTGGTCACTAAAATATTCCGTAAGGACCGGGATCATTTGTTTGTAATTTCCAGATAAGGTTTGACAAATCTTGAAATTCTCCGATCGGCCGTCAGTAAGTACCAAAATTTCTTATAAATATTCTGTATTTTCGTATGTTGTTGATTGTATTTGGTTATAATACTTGTTTTAAGTTGTTGATTTGTCTTGCCTCGGTTTATACAACAGGGCATGCCTGTTCTGGCTGTTCACCTTGTTGAACGCCTTCTTCAGGCATGTCCTGCTGTAACCCCTAATTAGGAGTCGTTGCGCAGCATATCCGCCTCCCTTTTGAAATCTTCCTGTTCGATACAGTTGCGTCTAATACGTAAAAATTGACTATACGGTATGATCTTGATCAGCCCCTCAGGGTGTGAACTAGTGGCATGTAACAAACCATTGCCCGCTAACGGTTTTCTATATAAGGTAGAGCAAAGTGCTCCTGATTCATTTAGAAAGATTTCCACATCTAAGAAAGTAATTCTGGAATGATCAAAAGCATAAGTGAATTTCAAATTGTACGTATTAATTTGTAAACTTTCCAAAAATTTCAGTAAGCTTTCTTTTGATCCTGCCCACACCATAAGAACATCGTCAATATAAAGGTTCCATGATAATATCTGACTAATCTCTGCTGATCTAGACTCATCCGAGAACAGATCACGTTCTCACCCCCCAGGTACAGGTTTACATAAGAGGGGGCACATTTGGCCCCCATAGCAACACCCTGCACCTGGAGGTAGTGGGAACCCTTAAAAATGAAAATGTTGTGAGTTAGTATGAAACTCAGTAGCTCTAGGACAAACTCATTGTATTTCCAAGAGTCAAGATCGCGTTCTTTCATGAGTCCTCCTCTTTTTTCTTCTCCCCCCGCGCCATGCAGGTGTAGTGCCCTACCCATGCTCCGGTTCCCTATGCCTTAGATCCCCGTATGGACGCCCGAGGATGTGCAGGGGAACAGGTACCTCATTTGGGGTTTCCGGTTCAGCTGCATGTCCACTCTGAAGGTTCCTATGTGACACAGTTCCCCGGGGCATACCATCATTACAGCACACAGACATGCACACCCGGAGATGAATCATCATCGTCCGGATGTTGTCTGCACTGCACTTTTGCGGTGTAGCGAGTACCGACATTTACTTCCGGTATCCGGGGACACTTTGTGCCTTGCGTACCCTCGCTTTGCGTCCGCATTTGCGCCATCACGGCGCGACGTCACATGCTGTGTTTTGGCGCCAACGGGGGGATATTTAAACCCGCCATGGCGGTGGCCATGCTGGGAGTCCCTGGGAGCTCTTGAGACAAAGGCGATGCTTTTACAGGTAAATTCTCTGAATTGATGGATCATTAATCCATTTCATGTCCCTTTGATATCCAGTTACCAGCCTATTTATGTTTCTTTTCTTTTACCCCTTTTTTCATTGATAGGCTTAGTTTTGCTGCCTCATCACCTGGTCATTGGCTGTGCTTGCCATCCTTTTCTCTTCCCTGTGTACCTCCACCGCCTCTTGGTTTTCAGTGACCTTTGGATGGTGGTGGGTTTTCTCAATGGGGGACACCAGTATTATGAAACAATCTTTAAATAAGTGAAATTCACATATTGGAGGTGAGTACAGTTCATGTTTATTTGGGACCTGTTTTGAACATGTGCTCCTCTCCTGAAACCCTATAGATATTTAATACACTTTCGTGTTACAGGCAGTATTATGAGTTTTTGAACATTAGCTACATCCCTCCCTATGGATGATCTGGCTATGTTTGGACTGGAGTGGGGTCTAGGAGTGCCCACCTGCCTGGGAGTACCATCATTTGAACGTACTCTTATGCCCTTCAAGGTACGGGAGGTTCTTTCAAATTATTTTTGGGGGGGAGGTTGGGGTGGTTATGTGGGGTTTTTTTTTTCTTTCTTTCTCTCTTATAGTCATGTATATGTGTATAATATGTAAAAACAAAAATGCCGTACATTAATATTATCTTTCTTTTTTCTTTCTATACACCTAAAGCTGGAAAAATGTATATGTTTTTATAGTTACTAAATAAAGCGTCCCCTTTTCCCGATGAAGCCACACCGGCAAATGTGATTACAGTTTGTTTCGCTGTCATTAATAGGCAGATGTGTATATACCTATGACTGTGTTATATACTGTATTCTCTACTTTTTATCAAATTTTTGTAATAAACTAAATCATTTTTTAGATTTTGGTACATACAAATTCTTTTTTTCTTCCTTTACACACAAAGTACCTTTAAAGTCCCCTATCCCTTATTTACTGTCTCTTATATATCTCAGGGATGTTGGTACCATATTATGATTAAGCACTTTTGGAGCTGAACTCTGCCCATATCTCTGCTGCCACTTCTACTGGATAGCTTAGTCTGTAGCTGGCAGTGTTTGTTCATTCCATATAGGGAGCAATGATGATTTATTAGCTGGTGCCTGAAGCCACAGAGATGGAAGGATTGTGGGCTCCCTGTGGTACTGCTGCAATGTCAGAGTGTTTGCATTAAAAAAGAAAATAGAGTTCTGTTTTAAATTGTGTTTTGGACAATTACTTCAACAAGGAATTCATTCTAATTTACTTCCTAGGCAAAACCATGGCCTGGAACTTTTTGATGGGCATAGAGTTTGTATCCTGAAATGTGTAGAAAAATAAGATTACTCATTTCTGTTTAGCTAAATTGATGCAAAGGTCTCCTGGCAACCCATGGTAAGAAAAAAAAAAAAAAACGTTGCTGTCCCTAATAATAAAATTCATGTTAATAATGTCAATAGGATCAAGGACTTGGAACATATTCAACCTCAGCTTCAGGGATTGCTTCTAATTTTGAAATGGGCTAGCTCTCATGAGCTGACTGTGCATCTGCTTAGTGAACAAGCTGCTAATCTACTGTAACTGTAATGTATCAGTTTACTATTATATTCTGTTTATATTTGTCTTAGGATATATGCAGGCAAGCCTATTGATGGGTCCAAAGCCAACACAGGGCACTGTACAGATGGGGTACTGAAACTTTAACAGGTGGACAAAATTTCCCATGAAAAAAATAGAAAAGGCAATATGCAACCAGCCTGGTCTTATAATCCAAAGGATATTCAAATTTTCCAGCGCAATAAATGATTGGTGCACATTGAAAAGCAAGCCACTATGCTATATAAGAAAGTGCCATCTGTATTAAGAATAGCAACAGCTGAAAATGAGGTCTGAAAGCAAATGTCCACAGGGGGTGCTGGGGTAATAATGCAGCAGAACTACAAGTAGCAGAGTTAATAGACAGTAGGTGATGACACGCTGATATCTAAGGACATACATGGGGCTTGTGAGGTTTCTCATAATTAATCTCACTCAACCCTCTGTACATTGTTATACTGTGAAGGAGCTCTGCGCCATTTAAAATCAGAATTCTGACTTAGAAACACAGACTTTGAATCTCACAGTTCTGACTTTGAAACTTAGAATTCTGACTTTTAATCTCAAAATCAGCATTCTGACTTTTACTCTCAGAATTCTGACCTTTAAACACAAAATGCTGACTTTGAAACTCAGAATTCTGCCTTTCAATCTCAAAATCCTAACTCTGAAGCTCATTATTCTGACTTACAAACGAATAATTCTGAGACGTTAACATTTCTTACATATATACATTTAACCTCTGGGGGAATCTAGGATGGAAAAAGACCTGGGGGTCCTAGTAGATGATAGGCTCAGCAATGGCTTGCAATGCCAAGCTGCTGCTAACAAAGCAAACAGAATATTGGCATGCATTAAATAAGGGATTAACTCCACGGATAAAGCGATAATTCTCCCACTCTACAAGACTTTGGTCTGGCCTCACCTGGAGTATGCTGTCCAGTTCTGGGCACTAGTCCTCAGGAAGGATGTACTGGAAATGGAGCGAATACAAAGAAGGGCAACAAAGCTAATAAAGGGTCTGGAGGACATTAGTTATGAAAAAAGGTTGTGAGCACTGAACTTATTTTCTCTGGAGAAGAGACACTTGAGAGGGCATATGATTTCAATTTACAAATACCGTACTGGTGAACCCACAATAGGGATAAAACTTTTTTGCGGAAGGGAGTTTAACAAGACACATGGCCACTCATTAAAATTAGAAGAAAAGAGGTTTAACCTTAAACTAAATAGAGGGTTCTTTACTGTAAGAGCAGCAAGGATGTGAAATTCCCTTTCACAGGCGGTGGTCTCAGCGGTGAGCATCAATAGTTTAAAAAAACTATTAGATAAGCACCTGAACGACCGCAACATACAGGGATATACAATTTTAATACTGACATATAATCACACACATAGGTTGGACTTCATGGACTTGTGTCTTTTTTCAACCTCACCTACTATGTAACATGTTAAAATCAACAAAATTACTTAGAACCCCCAAACACCATGTGGCACCACCCCCAAAGGAGCCTCTTAGTAAATTTGGGTTCTCTGTTCTGTGCCCAGACTCCAAGAACAGCCTTCACCCCTTTGGCACACCTGGTTAAATTGAGAAACCTGTGCAACCCCAGGCGCATACACAGTATACCCCCACACCAGGCTGTAGATTACTATAGTAACTGCACACACACCAGTATAGTGATAAACAAGCCGATGTATTGAAATCACCTAAAATGTAGACAGTCTGAAATGACATAAGATCACTCAAGTAAATTGGATTACAATCAGATACACAGAATAAGATTGTACCCAAGTAAAGAATAATCAGTTCTTTGACTTTACCTAGGTCAATCAACAAATGGCACTGGGTAATGAGAATAAACCTCGAAAAGCAATATATTGTATATTAATCTGTACTATCTTAGAGTGCACTCTAAAGAAAAAAAGGGCACAAAGTGTGGACCTTCTTTAAAACAAATAAAACAGGCAAGGGCTTAGGGGCAGCAAGAGTTAGGGGCAGTCTTTGGTCCTGCCTCTTTAGCTGGCTAGGATGATGGAGCTCTTTTACCGTTGGCACGCTTTGAGGCAGTCTCTAAGGCCTGCAGGCAGTGTAGAAGCTGATATGTAAAGAAAAGAGAGACAGGCGCCTCTAGGTTAGAACTGTAACATTTTAATATAATACATGTGCATTATCCACTTACATAGAAGTTAGGGAGGTAAGGCACATGTCCATCCACACTGGCATGGCGTCCGTCCCTATGCAGCGGCATTCCTTACCTCCCTAACTTCTATGTAAGTGGATAATGCACCTATATTATATTAAATGTTACAGTTCTAACCTAGAGGCACCTGTCTCTGCTTTCAACTTCTACAAAGGCTTGCCCTAGTTTCTGGGCTGTTATATTATATACAGGTATTCCTCCTCCATCTCAGCCCCTCTTTGCTCTTATACTGAGTACTTCACTTAAAGGACTTAACTGATGGACTCATGTATTAATATACATTCTATCTGGCAGCGCCACTATCCCAACTTTTTTAGATGCTGATATGTGGCTGACCGGGTGAATCCTAATGATGCAGTCCCTTACAACAGCTGCAAACAGTGACAATCACAGATAATGGCCACAAGGGCCTCTTACCAATCCCAGCGACACAACAACAGCAGTTCCTCCGACAAGGTGCTCCTTCACTCTCTATCACCAGTGGCAACTCCAGCAACTGGAATGGCAGGGACTGTATCTTTGTCAGCAACTCTGTCCTCTCACTGACAGGTCATTGTGCGGTGCTCCGGTCTTTCTGATGGCACCCTCAATGTCGAGCTGTGGAGAAGCATGGCCCCATCTCTCACCGGTCGCCTTGTGGTCTCTCACCTGATCCAACACTGTCCTTTATTCCTGTGTGTTCTTCCCTCCTTGTCCAGCTGGCATGTCTGAGGCTTTAGTTCTCTTCCTATAGCTCCTGAATAGAGCAGCCAGTCGCTGGGACTACATGTACGATGATGTTCTCCTCCCCTCTTGTGATTGTTCTCTTCCTAGCCATTTAGGAACAAAGAGCCTGCTGCCTTTCTCTTGTCCTGTGCTGCCGACAGGGCGACGGGGGGCCCGAGCAAGAGAAGGAAATGCAGTGCATGGCGGTACCTGCTATAATCATATATTTTCTGAAAGGCCCTGGAGAATAAAATGATGGTTGTTGCATTTGTTTTTGTTACATTATATCTGTGCAGCCATTTATAAAATGCAAATTTTCAGAAAAAGATACACTTTAAATAATTTTAGTGCACAAAAACACAATATAATGCCTACTTTTTGGTAAATAAAAGATGATGTTGTGCTGAGTAAAAAGACACCAAACATGTCAAGATTTAAAACCTGTGAAATGGCAACAAACTACGGTCCCTAAAATTATCTATAGGCAATGCTTTAAAAGCCTTTACAGCTTTACAGTTTAGAGTAAACATGAGCTCTGGAGCTAGAATTATTGCTCCCACTCCAGAGTAGAGCGCACCGCTACTGGAAGTGACAATATCCTTGTCACTTCTGGCTTCATTTGTTACAAAAGGAGATGGGGTAATGGATTGTTCTTCCCTCTCCTCTGTGGGCAGTCAACCTGACAGCTTGCAGCATTTCCAGGCTACCCAGTGGTATGGAAAAGCCCAGCGGAGAGAGGGGGGCTCCCTTCCAAGCCTGTAAAAGGGACCGGGCGGCTGTGAAGCCACTCATTTCACTTTTAGTTGACAGCCAACCTCCAGCTGAAAAAATAATATTGGGATGATTGCTACAATTACAGCCATGATCCTGGTATAAGGACGTATATACAGTATCTCACAAAAGTGAGTACACCCCTCACATTTTTGTAAATATTTTATTCTATCTTTTCATGTGACAACACTGAAGAAATTACACTTTGCTACAATGTAAAGTAGTGAGTGTACAGCTTGTATAACAGTGTAAATTTGCTGTCCCCTCAAAATAACTCAATACGCAGCCATTAATGTCTAAACCTCTGGCAACAAAAGTGAGTACACCCCTAAGTGAAAACGTCCAAATTGGGCCAAAGTGTCAATATTTTGTGTGGCCACCATTTTTTTCCAACACTGCCTTAACTTTATTGGGCATGGAGTTCACCAGAGCTTCACAGGTTGCCACTGGAGTCCACTTCCACTCCTCCATGACAGCATCGCAGAGCTGGTGGATGTTAGAGACCTTGCGCTCCTCTACCTTACTTTTGAGGATGCCCCAAAGATGCTCAATAGGGTTTAGGGTCTTGAGACATGCTTGGCCAGTCCATTACCTTTATCCTCAGCTTCTTTAGCAAGGCGGTGGTGGTCTTGGAGATGTGTTTGGGGTCGTTATCATGTTGGAATATTGCCCTGCGTCCCAGTCTCCGAAGGGAGGGGATCATGCTCTGCTTCAGTATGTCATAGTACATGTTGGCATTCATGGATCCCTCAATGAACTGTAGCTCCCCAATGCCTGCAGCACTCATGCAGCCCCAGACCATGACACTCCCACCACCATGCTTGACTGTAGGCAAGACAAACTTGCATTTGTACTCTTCACTTGGTTACCACCACACACACTTGACACCATTTGAACTAAATAAGTTTATATTGGTCTCATCAGACCACAGGATATGGTTCCAGTAATCCATGCCCTTAGTCTGCTTGTCTTCAAACTGTTTGCAGGTTTTCTTGTGCCTCATCATTAGATGAGGTTTCCTTCTGGGACGACAGCCATGCAGACCAATTTGATGCAGTGTGCGGCGTATGGTCCAAGCACTGACAGGCTGACCCCCACCCCTTCAACCTCTGCAGCAATGCTGGCAGCACTCATACGTCTATTTCCCAAAGACAACCTCTGGATATGATGCTGGGGACGTGCACTCAACTTCTTTGGTCAACCATGGCAAGGCCTGTTCTGAGTGGAACCTGTCCTGTTAAACCGTTGTATGGTCTTGGCCACCGTGCTGCAGCTCCATTTCAGGGTCTTGGCAATCTTCTTATAGCCTAGGCCCTCTTTATGTAGAGCAAAAATTCTTTTTTTTCAGATCCTCAGAGAGTTCTTTGCCATGAGGTGGCATGTTGAACTTCCAGTGACCAGTATGAGAGAGTGAGAGCGATAATACCAAATTTAACACACCTGCTCCCCATTCACACCTGAGACCTTGTAACACTAATGAGTCACATGACACCGGGGAGGGAAAATGGCTAATTGGGCCCAATTTGGACATTTTCACTTAGGGGTGTACTCACTTTTGTTGCCAGTGGTTTACACATTATTGGTTTTGCGTTATACAAATTGTACACTCACTACTTTACATTGTAGCAAAGTGTCATTTCTTCAGTGTTATCACATGAAAAGATAGAATAAAATATTTACAAAAATGTGAGGGGTGTACTCACTTTTGTGAGATACTGTATATGTACACTGGAAAGGAAGTGGTTAAACACAATATCAACATTTGGTTTCATAATTTTCTTTTAGGATGGCCCCAGTGATCTTGGATCCGAGCACAGAATAAAAAAAAAGTAATGTAGTAAGTGAAAGTCATTGACCAGATCTGGTTCTGCAGCTGTCCCCCGAATGTGTCAGTTTACCCCATTTATGTGCAATATATGCAATTTGGGCAGTGTAAGGGCTAACCAGAAGGAGGATCACTTTAAAAAAGTTGATCAGCTCAAACATGTAATGCAATATATGCAAACCAAAAATCCACATTTCTAATGCAAACTTTGTTAGCGGTATTTTTGATGTATTTTTCAGGACTCCAGCCACTCAGCAGAAATATACAGTTAGGTCCATGAATATTGGGACACCGACACAATTCTATTCTTTTTGGCTCTATACATCACCACAATGGATTTGAAATGAAACGAACAAGATGTGCTTTCTAATTCCTCTAAACGAGAGGAATGCTGTGTGAGGAGATGATTGTTATAAGTGAGATCCCTTTGCATGGGCGCCATATCATCCTCTATGGAACTGATTCTACCCTCTAATGCTGATGCTCTTTCCCTGAGTTTTTGTATATCTTATCTCAAAAAGGAGATTTCAGCTTTTACCCCTTTTATCTCGGTCGGCAGGGTTGTCAGGGAGGCATTACATGAGGTTATAGCCCCAAAGATGTCTCTAAGTGAGGGTTCATTGTCAGCATAGAGACTGATGGGTGCCTGAGGCCTAGTGGAGCCTCCTTCTGGAGTACTTACTGCGTCCCATGTGAAACCGGATCCACTTGCATCATCCAGGGGCACTGTGTCATCTGCTTCGGAGTTACCACCGGACGAACCCTCTGGTGTGCCTGGTGCAGCGGCTGGATCAATGGTAAGGGACTTAGAGAACAGCTTCTCTGCAGCTTCTCTATGGAGTTCGTTGGCAGAGCGCTGTGCTTGAGCGCCATTTTGGGCCATGCTGTCCGCGGTCCGGGCCGGGTTCTGCCTTCTTGCGGCTGACATCGGGCGGCGATCGTGATTCCGATTGCTGGGTAGTGCTCAGGGAGTTGTTTGGGAACCGGCAGGTCTATTTTGCGAGGCTATGTGGTGTGTCTTCAGGATAAAAGTACGGAGTTTCGGTGGAGAGAACAGAGTGCATGTCCGACTTCATCAGCTGCCTGGTCACGCCCCAAACAAGATGTGCTTTAACTGCAGACTTTCAGCTTTAATTTGAGTGTATTTACATCCAAATCAGGTGAACGGTGTGGAAATTTCAACAGTTTGTATATGTGCCTCCCACTTTTTAAGGGACCAAAAGTAATGGGACAATTGGCTGCTCAGCTGTTCCATGGCCAGGTGTGTGTTATTCCCTCATTATCCCATTTACAAGGATCAGATAAAAGGTCCAGAGTTCATTTCAAGTGTGCTATTTGCATTTGGAATCTGTTGCTGTCAACTCTCAATATGAGATCCAAAGAGCTGTCACTATCAGTGAAGCAAGCCATCATTAGGCTGAAAAAACAAAACAAACCCATCAGAGAGATAGCAAAAACATTAGGTGTTTCAACTGTTTGGAACATCCTTAAAAAGAAAGAACGCACCGGTGAGCTCAGCAACACCAAAAGACCCAGAAGACCACGGAAAACAACTGTGGTGGATGACCAAAGAATTCTTTCCCTGGTGAAGAAAACACCCTTCACAACAGTTGGCCAGATCAAGAACACTCTCCAGGAGGTAGGTGTATGTGTGTCAAAGTCAATAATCAAGAGAAGACTTCACCAGAGTGAATACAGAATACATTGGTGAGCCTCAAAACAGGAAGGCCAGATTAGAGTTTGCCAAACAACATCTAAAAAAGCCTTCACAGTTCTGGAACAACATCCTATGGACAGATGAGACCAAGATCAACTTGTACCAGAGTGATGGGAAGAGAAGAGTATGGAGAAGGAAAGGAACTGCTCATGATTCAAAGCATACCACCTCATCAGTGAAACATGGTGGTGGTAGTGTCATGGCGTGGGCATGTATGGCTGCCAATGGAACTGGTTCTCTTGTATTTATTGATGATGTGACTGCTGACAAAAGCAGCAGGATGAATTCTGAAGTGTTTCGGGCAATATTATCTGCTCATATTCAGCAAAATGCCTCAGAACTCATTGGACGGCGCTTCACAGTGCAGATGGACAATGACCCAAAGCATACTGCGAAAGCAACCAAAGAGTTTAAGGGAAAGAAGTGGAATGTTATGCAATGGCCAAGTCAATCACCTGACCTGAATCCGACTGAGCATGCATTTCACTTGCTGAAGACAAAACTGAAGGGAAAATGCCCCAAGAACAAGCAGGAACTGAAGACAATTGCAGTAGAGGCCTGGCAGAGCATCACCAGGGATGAAACCCAGTGTCTGGTGATGTCTATACGTTCCAGACTTCAGGCTGTAATTGACTGCAAAGGATATGCAACCAAGTATTAACCACTTGCCGACTGCCGCACGACGATGTACGTCCAAACTTTGAAGGGGGATATCGTTGTTATGGCAGCAGCTAGCTGCCATAACCCTGGTATCCCCGTTTTCGTGCGGCGGCCAGCTTTCAGATAAAAGTGGTCTCTGCGGCGGATTCGCCGCGAGATCACTTTTATCGGTGGCGGGAGAAGGCCCCCCCCTCCCGCCGTGATCCGGTGCCCTCCACCGCTTACTGGAGCCGTCGGTAGCGGCAGAGGCGATCGCATCCGTCTCCATCCTGTGCCTGGAGACGAGTGAGGCTAAGATGGCGCCCACTCGTCTCCATGACACTGCTGGGCGGAAGCGACGTCAAAACGTCACTTCCGTCCACGCCTCTTAAAAGGCACATGTTTTCAAATGTCTTTTTTTTTTTATTGCATTTTAGTGTAAATATGAGATCTGAGGTCTTTTTGACCCCAGATCTCATATTTAAGAGGTCCTGTCATGCTTTTTTCTATTACAAGGCATGTTTACATGCCTTGTAATAGGAATAAAAGTGACACAATTAGTTTTTTTTAAAAACAGTGTAAAAATAAATAAAATAATGTAAAATGAATAATAAAAATACGTTTTTTTTTTTCAAAAAACCCCTCGTCCCGACGAGCTCGCGCGCAGAAGCGAACGCATACGCAAGTAGCGCCCGCATATGAAAACGGTGGTCAAACCACACATGTGAGCTATTGTCGCGACCGGTAGAGCGAGAGCAATAATTGTAGCCCTAGACCTCCTCTGTACCACAAAATATGCAACCTGTAGAATTTTTTAAATGACGCCTATGGAGATTTTTGAGGGTAAAAGTTTGACACCATTCCACGAGCGGGCACAATTTTGAAGCGTGACATGTTGGGTATCAATTTACTTGGCGTAACATTATATGTCACAATATAAAAAAAAAAAAATGGGCTAACTTTACTGTTGTTTTATTTTTTTATTCAAAAAACTGAATTTTTTCCAAAAAAAGTGCGCTTTTAAGACCGCTGCACAAATACGGTGCAAAAAAAAAGTATTGCAACGACTGCCATTTTATTCACTAGGGTGTTAGAAGAAAAACCATATATAATGTTTGGGGGTTCTAAGTAATTTTCTAGCAAAAAAACCTGTTTTAAACATGTAAACACCTAAAATCCAAAACGAGGCTGGTCCTTAAGTGGTTAAAAAGTGAAAGTTTGATGGATGATTGTTAATCTGTACCATTACTTTTGGTCCCTTAAAAAGTGGGAGGCACATACACAAACTGTTGTAATTCCTACAATGTTCACCTGATTTGGATGTAAATACCCTCAAATTAAAGCTTAAAGTCTGCAGTTAAAGCACATCTTGTTCGTTTCATTTCAAATCCATTGTGGTGGTGTATAGAGCCAAAAAGATTAGAATTGTATCGATGTCCCAACATTTATGGACCTGACTGTAACATCCCTAACCCTCTGTTTTGACCTCTGGGTCAGAACATACAAACCCCTACAACACTAGCCAACTTTGCTGTTTACACACCAGCATTGTAACCCTTGGTCCGCCTCTCAGGATCCATCCATTAGGAGCCATCTGTCACTGATGTACAATGTCTGTGTTTGCAGCTGTTCCTGCACGGCTTTCAAATGTGGACATACGGCTGTATCCATGATGCTACGGCATCTGCATCCACTTCTTTAGGCTGCCTGCATATAGCTCGACATGGATGCAGGCACCAATACAAAGGGAGCCTGCACACAGTACTGGTGCCAGCACCACCTGAATGAGGCCTTATTTAGGAGATAACTCTGCTGGCACAGCTACCCAATTAGCATTTAAAGGGGAACTCTCAAGTATGCAACAGAGGTACATTCTACACTGACATGCATTCAGAAGGGACAATTCAAAGCAATGTCTTCCATTGGGGTATTGGAGTATTTCCATTGGGGTCAAACCCATCATTTATGGGGCCTGGTACCTATGTGGGTATAAATGGGACTCCTAAGCAATGGCATTATTCTGTAAACGTATCTAGCTTCATGGGCTTTCAGAACTGTAAGTTTCTCCCACTGTAACATATCTTGGTCCAGCAATGCATTTCTGTTTTCACTATTAACAGTAAAGACAACTGTTAGTTTTTGTGACTTTGCTTTTGCTAGGAAAGTGTTTGCAGAGGGAATTTACACAGATGGACAGTAATCTCTGACAATAACATAAAGCGGAACTTCGGTCATTTTTTCATCTTTCCATCTATTGAATCTTCTGCCCTTGTTGTTTTAACTTTGGATAGTAAAACATTTTTTCTGCCAGTAAATGCCTTATACAGCCCACTTCCTGTTTCTTGTCTGGTAAAAAGCCTAGGCTTATGACATCATGCACAGCTCGTGAGAGTTTGCCAGGAAGGGAGGGGGGATGAGTCATAAGAGGGCCAATGAAAGCTGCAGAGCTGGAGGTGTGCCTCTGTGTGTCTGTGTAAATCCAGGAAGTGAATAGGCAGCAGCTTTAGCTGCCCACAGTTAAAATGGATGCAGCCAGACTTAGTGGAGGGAGATTTCTGCAGCATATTTGGCAAGTACAGAATCACAGTATATATAAAATAATATACAAAGTGGTTGGAGGGAAGCTTCAGAATGGCAAAGATGTTTTTATTACAGATTATGTAAGGAGACTGCAGTTCCTCTTTAACAAAACACTAATTCATCTGCTATCAGATACTCCGTAGGCAAATGTCCTGACATCTGGCATTTACCATGGGCAACCAGATCTCTATCTAGACCTACACCAAGTGAGAACCCTTCTGGCATGAATTGACAGTATTTGTATTCAGCATTTACCATTCCTCCCTGCACTTTAGGGGCTTTATTGGATTTACCACAAGAACCCATTTTCGGGTCAGAGATTCCAATCTTTTTACTCTTGCCTGTATACTCTGGCATTTCATCTATACCTCTTTGTTTTGCAACACTGATTATTTAACTCCTACCCAAGTTACAGATAGGATTTCCTTATTACTTTCTTATTGTTTCTTGCCTTTTCTATCTGTCAAAGGGTAGTCTGCTGCCACAGCGAGCACACCCTTATCTATAAACAGGCCAGCAGCACCTTGGCCTGGGATAGCAAGAATCCTTTCCATCACATTGTTACACAGAGGGGCCTCCAACATTTTTTGCTTACTTATATATTGTCTAAGAATCCTCTGGGGTGCCTTCCATGACTGAGCGTGTGGAGATAATGTTAATACTCCCATTGCACAAGTTCTTGGAATAGGCTTGGAGGTAGCGGGTGCTGCAGCAACAACCAGCTGGAGACTGGAGACATCACAGGTCAACGTACATATTTGCCAGCACACCATGAAACATGAAGTGTCATGTGAAAGTTTTATTGAAGATGATCACATCACAAAGGACAAAGTGCAACGTTTCGAAACTGCGCAAGACTCCTTCATTAGGTATGTGGTAAATGCATACAGTAAAACAGAAATATTTAAAGTGGTATCCACCAGTCAAGTACAGAGAAAAAGGTGACACCCCCTGCCCTCTGACATCATATGATGTCATAATCCCGCCAAATGCACACAGTAAACCAAAACATTTTGTGACTTATGCCCCGTACACACGGTCGGACTTTGTTCGGACATTCCGACAACAAAATCCTAGGATTTTTTCCGACGGATGTTGGCTCAAACTTGTTTTGCCTACACACGGTCGCACAAAGTTGTCGGAATTTCCGATCGCCAACAACGCGGTGACGTACACCACGTACGACGAGACTAGAAAAGGCCGGTTCAGAACCAAGCGCGGCACCCTTTGGGCTCCTTTTGCTAATCTCGTGTTAGTAAAAGTTTGGTGAGAGACGATTCGCGCTTTTTCAGACTCGTGGCTTTCAGATCGTTTTCTGACGTTCAGTTTGTGCTTGTGGGTTTGTATCTGCTCTTCAGGGCGTGCAGTCAGTTCGTATCGGAGTTTTCTGTGTGATCTTGCCTGCTCGTTGCTGTTTTTCAGGTCGCTCTTCACAGGCCTTGCTGTTCTTCAGTGCGTTCTGTTACTTCGTTCTGAGCAGCCAACCGTTTTCTAGCCATGTTTCGTATGCGTACTCCTCGTAGAGTTCGTGCTGTGCGGGGGCTTGGTGTTGGGGTCCTGACCTTGACACAAGTCCAGTCCATGAACAGGGTGGGGAGGAGTTCATGGACCAAGAATTGGTTGCTTCAGCGTGACCAGTTCTGTCATATGCCTTTGCTCCGTGAGATCCGTGAGAATAATCCTGATGATTTCAGGAACTTTCTCAGGATGACGGACCCCGTATTTCACCGTTTGTTGGCTTCGCTGACCCCCTATATCAGCAGGCAGGATACCTGCATGAGGCAAGCCATCACTCCGGAGCAGAGGTTGGTCGCTACCTTGCGGTATTTGGCCACAGGGAGAAGTCTGCAGGACTTGAAGTTCTCGACAGGCATCTCCCCCCAGGCTCTGGGGATCATTATCCCAGAGACCTGTTCTGCCATCATCCAGGTCCTGCAGAAGGAGTATATGAAGGTAAGATTTTTATCCTTTTATATCCCATTTTATTGTATTTAATGTTTGATAATATATTGTATTTCTTCTCTCATTCCCTAATTACCATGATTGTAATATGCTGTGAATGTCCCCCTTGTTCTCATGCATGCTGGATTTTTATGTAATTATTATTTTATGTCCTTCATACATATTTGCCCTTCAATAACCTCCCCAGCATGGTGTCTCCTGCCCTATATTCACCTCATGTAGTCACTTAACAATGTATTTTATCAGCTCCATAGTAGTGCTTTACCCCAAACACCCCCTAAAATGTTTGGAAATGTTATTTTTGATTTAAATTCAGGCAAAGTTCCAGAGGCTTTTTTTTGTGGTGTCCCCAAATTTTTTTTAACCCCCCCCCCCCCAACTGCTAAGTCAGCTGATCCCAATTCTCTATCTATCCTCAATCATCTATCTGCTGACTTTGCCAAACCCATACACACTATACCCATCTCTTTACTGGTCAGATTTATGGATGAATTCCCCAAAGCATGTAGTGCAAGGGCCTGCCTGTATACTTTCCAATGGTACTGTTTAAAGTTTTTGTATCCTATTATTATCTTGATAGGTAATAGCAGAATGTTCAAATGTCCTCAAATGTGTACAGTGTGTATTTATATCTTTGTATTATGACACTTCTTACCTGTCCAGTGGTCTGCCAATAGTGTAACTAAGGAGGGGCTGTTCAAAGTAATACCCTGTATTTAGGCATTCATCTCTCAATGAAGTGAAGAGGGTTACCTGTCCAAGAGTTCCCCCCCCTATAATGTTAGAAATGGCCCATGAGAGGGGGGGGGGGAAATGATAGGTGTACCTTATACTTTGGCCTTGTTAAATTCCCCTTAGTAAATGCTATCTGGAGGTTGCCCCATAATGTTTGTGTCTAATCTGCTTGCCATGTTTCTGTGAAAAAATAGTAGGGTTTATTTTTTTTTCCTCAACAGTTTCCTTCAACGCCACAGGAATGGCAGACTGTGGCCTCCCACTTTGCCCAGCGGTGGGACTTTCCTAACTGCGGAGGGGCAATTGATGGGAAACACGTCCACATCGTCCCACCACCCAACTCGGGGTCGTACTATTATAATTACAAGGGGTTTAATAGTATAGTGATGTTGGCGGTGGTGTCGGCTAATTACGAGTTCTTGTATGTGGACGTGGGGAAGAATGGCCGGATGTCCGATGGTGGAGTGATCGCCCAGATGGAGTTCTACAGGCGTCTCCAGAATGGCAGCTTGGACTTGCCACCTCCAGAGGACAATGTTGAAGGTCTCCCATTTGTGTTCGTTGCTGATGAAGCATTTGCGCTGGGGGACCACCTGATGCGGCCATTCCCGATGAGGACCCTCACCCCGGAACAGAGGGTTTTTAATTACCGGCTGGCCAGAGCCCGAAGAGTGGTGGAGAACACATTTGGAATCCTGGCCAGCCGGTTCCGATTATTTATGACACCCATCCATATGGCGGAGTATAAACTGAACCATATAATACTTGCCTGCTGTGTTCTCCATAATTTTTTAAGAAAACATTCAGCCAACTATGCTGGCTCAGTTGGGCCTGAGGCCGGAATCCCTAATCCATCAACACTGAAGGCGCTTGAAAGTGGCCGTCCTGGCTTGCCCTCCCTGAATGCCCGTGATGTCCGGTTACGCTACCTGGAGTTCTTTGCGGGTAGGGGGGCTATCAATATGCCAGACAATCTGTGACACCTTTTTCAAATAAAAAACAACCAAAAGAAATTCTTGGTGGACATTTACTGCTTGTGTTTGTTTTAGCTGACCCTGACAGAAATGTGTTGAGTGCAGAAAATGTCGTGATTGGGTAACCTTATAAAAAACAGTGTTGGCTGGTACTTCCTAAATGCAAAAACACATTTCACTACAAGTGCACTTGCAACTGCACTGAACCTGCACTTGTAGTGCAAAGAGGATTTGCCCTTAGGAAATAACCCCCATTTTTGCATAAAACAACAATTACATCACCCCAAAAGTGTTGTAGTGTTGAGAAAATAATCCACACATTCTTGAGTAAGGCACTTTTTTATACCTGCACAATCACATGTGCATTTCCCAAAGGTTTTTAAAACAAACCAACATGTTTGTTGTATAACAATGTTTGCAGTAGCATTATGAAAAATCAAAATATCCATTTCAGATAAAACAGGCCTGTGTAAAACCAACAAGAAAGCCAAAAAACTTGAACTTACAAAGTTCACATTAGGTAAAACCTGAAGGCTATATCAGACATCAGTATTTAGGAACTGGGTTTGATATAGCGTTCAGATGGGGGGAAATCACCCCTGGAAAAGCCAAATTTGGAAGATGCACACCAATTTACGAATGTCAACATGTGCTATCTGCCATCAGGGGGGATCAAGGGACGTGTTTGGGGGGAGCAAGCCCTTCCTCAACGCTACTTTATAATTGAGGAAGGGGTTGCACCCCCAAAACGCGTCCATTGAACTCCCGTGATGGCAGATAGCACATGTTGGCACACTGTGTGCATCCTCCAAATTTGGCTTTTCTAAACATTTAAAAAATTTGGTACGATAAAACAGGTGATTTTGTGGGGTTTAAATTCGCCCCAAAACATCAATGATGTTATTATTTTTTTTAATAACATCACTGATTTGTTGCTGGATGTTTTGCAATTGGAGATTACACCCCATGATCTCCCCGATCAGTATCTGGGCACTTTCAGATGTAAAGCGTTCTGGATCCCGATCACCTAAAAAGAGATAAAGAACAAAAAAAAAGGTCTCAAAAATCTGCCACCATCCATCTCTTTTACCTGAGTCTGTGGTCGCAGACACTCACCTGTTGTGGTGCCAATCTCCACCACGTCTTCTTCTTCCTCCTGCTCAGCTTCTTGGGTTGGGGGTATTTCCCCTTCTTCCAGAGGGGGGGGGTCTCTGGTCTCCTGGGATGAGGGGTGTCCTCCGAGTCTTTTATCCCCTATGTAAAACAAAAATGGTATACTTAGCACACAGATATTTGATGGCAGAACTATAGAAATAGGAAACATTGCTTGGAAGTGCGGTACAATTGTCTATTTTAGCAGAGTTCCAAGATATATATTTTTTATTGCCCTTTGTCAAGCTGCAATACTTTACCTGTTTGGTACAAGCTTCACAGATGTAACCCCCCCTATAGTATACACTAGAGCACCTGTGTGGCCCCCCCTAATAAAAATGGTGTTCTTGTGTCCCACACTAGTGCTCCAGTGTCCAGATGTGAAAACAGCTGCTCAGTGTCCTCTCCTTACACACAATCTAGTTTGCATTTCATTCTAGTAACAAACCCATCTACACAAACAAATATTTGGCATCCAAGTAGGCCCCCAAAAATGTGTGAAAATGCATATGGCCTAAACAATGGTGTTCTAGAGGCCGAAAGAAAAATGTTTGATACGAACGAATAATGTGCCCATGAACATTAAAGTTGACCTTTTGAAACGTTACAACTAATAAAAGCATATGGAGCAGAACGAACGTAATAAAGACAGAAAGAATAGGAACACAGCACAACTACTTACTTTTTTGCAGCACTCTCCGGATCTTTCGGTACTGCTCTGGCTCTCTCAACTTCAGGTCCGACCACCGCTTCCTGAGCTGATCTTTAGACCTTCGTACCCCGAAATTCCGCTCAAGACTCCTGACCACTTTCGCCATGATCTTGGCCTTTCGGATGTTCGGGTTGAGGTAAGGCCCATATTTTCCGTCATAGTCGGACTTCCTCATGATGTCGACCATCTCCAACATCTCCCCAAACGACATATTTGTGGCCTTAAAACGTCTCCTTCTGGATCGGGACGTGCCTGGATCCGCCCTTTCCTTCTCCTCCTCCTCGTTGCTACAATTAGCCCGCACCTGCTGTATGTCCGCCATCATGCTCTTCCCCCACTGCGCCGAACGAAAAGGGGCGGGGAATACACTAGAAAGAACGTCAGGGGCGGGCATGCGCAGTGTATATAAAGCGTAACACGCGTGCGTATTACGTTTGATCTGTGAGCGGAGGAAGGAGCATTGGACGCGGTGATCGTAAGAACGAAGGTAAGAGACAAACTTGGGCCTATACTGCTTCTATAGATTGAGGCCTATATTGTAACAAGATTAGGAGAGTTTGGTGTGACATTAAGCTTTGTCTTGTGTTGTGTCTTGCAGTGAACATGGATATGGTACTGAAAGATAAGGACTTCATTTCAGTCTTCATAGAGATGCTAAGGGAGCTGCCCTGTCTGTGGGAGATTAAACACCCCCATTACAAGAACCAAACAAAGAGGAAGGCAGCACTGGAGCAATTGTGTGAAATTGTGAAGCAGGTGATCCCCACGGCAGACATCACTTTTTTAAAGATTTTCATTGGTGGCCTGAGGAGCACATATCTGAGGGAGCGCAATAAAGTCCTGGATTCACAGAGATCCGGAGCAGCAGGTGACATCTATGTCCCCAGGATGTTGTACTACGACAGGCTGCACTTTCTGGCAGGCCAGACTGAACCCAGGCCATCCCTCTCCAGTCTTCCTTCCACGCTTCCTTCCCCCCCGGCTGAGGCTTCTGATGCCCAACCTGGGCCTTCCAGGCCGCATGTGGAGGAGCCCAGATTGAGCCAGGTATAGCATTCCTCTAAATATTTCTGCTTGTCCAATCAATGATGTGAACTATATGTTAGTTGGGAGTACTAATTAAGGATTGTGATTGATGATGCAAAACATTACAACTATGTCCCTTTTTCATACACAGGGAAGTCTCAGCCAGGAGGTGGCCGGGCCGAGCCGGCTGGCTGATCTGCAGGTCCCTCCATCCCCCCCTGGAAAGAGAAAGTGGCAGTAGGAGGAGTGCCCTAGAGGAGGCGGCTATCAGATTTTTTTGTAGGGCTACAGAGGTCCTGGGAGCACCACACACCAGGCAGGAGAACATTGCTGCATTCATAGCATATAAAATGCAGAGGATGGAGGAGGGCCAAAAAGCCATGTGTGAGGCCCTCATATCTGAGGCTCTGGCGAAAGGTGTGAGGGGCCAAATTACACCTCACACACAGCTTTGGGATGGTCCTCCTCCTCCTCCTGCAGGTCCTACTCCTCCTCCAGGTCCTACTCCTCCTCCTGCCACATCTCCAACTGCACAGCCACAGCCCGGAAGGAAGTGTGAAAGGAAGACCAGAGAGTGATTGCCCTGGATCCAGTCTGGTCGGCCAAAAGATGCAGCCTCTTGTGGTACCACAGCCTGCGGACACAGATGTCATCTGCTGCTATCCGAGTCTCTGTGATTCCCGGACCAGACTGCCCTCCCTTACATATGGACTCCTCAGGCCACCAATTTTGATGTTTAAGAATTGATGTCTGCCGTGGGGGTCCCAGGCTTCACTAATTTCTGCTGTTGATCCAGTGTTGCCTTCCTCTTTGTTTGGTTCTGATCCCTTAATAAAGGATTTTTGTTTTGAATTATACTCTCCTATGTGTTTTACTTCAAAAAGGACAGTTTGTTTGTGAGGATTCAGGTACATTTCAAATATACAATGTGAAATGAACAAGGGACACCAACAACAAACAATCTCCTTGAGATTAAATAATAAAAGATATCAATGGTGTTGGGGTAACTTGACACACAAAACACACCCAAAAATATTCTGGAGTAAAAATAAAAATAACATTGAACAAAGATCAGCCTTGGAAAAAATACAAACATTAAATAAAAAAAAAGGCTTAAAATAAAAAAAAAAAAAAAAACATAAAAAATATAAAACTGTCAGATGTGACAACTAATAACAATATATTCAGGGAATCCCACTAAAAAAACACAAATAAAACTTTGTGAGAAGTGTGTGTGAATATGAGCAGCAAAACTACTTAATTCTTGTCACATTATAAAGAAGAAGAGAGTGCGCTGTATTAAACCATTTTTTACATTGCAGCGTGACGAAAGTGCTGTATCCATTGCGAACGCTAAGTTTACCAGAACGAGCTGTCCCGTGTCGGAATTTCTTCTGAGCATGCGTGGCACTTTGTGCGTCGGAACAGGCCACACACGGTCGGAATTGACGCGATCGGATTTTGTTGTCGGAAAATTTTATCTCCTGCTGTCCAACTTTGTGTGTCGGAAAATCCGATGGAAAATGTCCGATGGCGCCCACACACGGTCGGAATTTCCGACAACACGCTCCGATCGGACATTGTCCATTGGAAAATCCGACTGTGTAACGGGGCATAAGAGTCATAATGGAATATGCTGCCATGAAATGGCTTCCCCATGTAAATACAGCATGCTGAATCAGTGATTCTGAATAGTTAGATGGGAGCCATCCCTCTGATCCAAAATTAAAGGACAATCAGTGCACATGAAAGATTGATCAGGCACATCTGCTAGATGTGCCCAATGTGACAAGTTGGGGTTTTCTAGCTCATTGGTAGTGCAAAACAGTGAGTTGACTCCATGCCAGAAGTGTCTTTTATGCCGCGTACACAGGAGTGGAATGTTCATCAGAAAAAGTCAGATGGGAGCTTTTCATCATTCTGACCGTGTGTATGCCCCATTGGACTTTTTCCGTCGAAAATTCAGACGGACTTAGATAGAGAACATGTTCTAAATTTTTCCGACGGAACTAATTACTATCGGGAAACCCGCTCGTCTGTATGCTATTCCGACGTACCGACACGGTGGTGCTACTCTGGAGGTTTTTATGTTATTTTAAAGTTTTTATTTTGTAAGTGCAACTTGTCTATTTGGGGGCTTTGAATAAATTTGTATACGGAGAACACTATGGTCTCTATACTTATTATTTACATGTCCTGAACTCATGAAATCTTGAGCCAAGCTGGGAGATGATCTGCTTCTTTGGATATTAATGAGCTGAGTTACCATTAAGAAAAGAGCCATCTGGATTACCCACCATTGATTGGGAAGAGGAAGTGAGAGCAAAGAGCTCGTGGGGAGATCCACATATTAGTTTTGACTCATCTGGGAGGTGAGCGCGCTCTGGTGGTGGTGTGCACTCCTTTTGAGGAGGAACAATCACTGTTGGGGAATTGTGTGGATACACTGATCACAAGAAGAGTTTTTCATGTTTTATTTCTTCATTTTTTCATTTTATGGACTATTCATTTATATGTAAGATTTATTTATTTTAGAGATTTGCACTTTATATTTATAATTTTACACATAGCGCTACATTTATTATTTACTATCTATCTATCTATCTATCTATCTATCTATCTATCTATCTATCTATCTATCTATCTATAATCTCATATAGTGAATGATGGTGAGAACCTCCATAGTGTGAATATAAAGTCAGCACAAAAATGGGTTTCAAACTCCAAAATATGATGAAATATACATATATATGTATATAAATACAATATACTTTGTGTCATAAAAATCAGTCCAATTAAAATGTGCTGTTCAAATGAATACATATCAATTAACACTACAAAAAGTCAATACACCATAAAACTGCAAGGTGCCCTATGTGCAGTATCAAATGAACATAGCACATGTGATATGAAATAGCATTTCAAAACATATAACATTATACATGTATATATAATGAATAATGGTGAGAAGCGCCATTGTGTGAATATAAAGTCAATACAAAAATGTCTCTCCAACTCTAAAATATGATGAAAAAACTTTCGGAGAGATTTACTAAAACTGTTGCACTCAGAATCTGGTGCGGCTGTGCATGGTAGCAATCAGCTTCCAATTTCAGCTTGTCAAATTAAGCTTTGACAATAAAACCAGGAAGCTGATTGATTTCTATGTAGAGCTGCACTAGATTTTTCACCATGCAGTTTTAGTAAATCAACCCCTTTGTGTAAAAAAAAAAACAGTTCATTTAAATATGTGCTGCTCAAACAAATATGTATCCCATAACATTGCACCATGTGATATATCCACCACCAGCGATCCTATGTACATACCTCTATGTTACATTTCTGAGGGTGACTGCATGCCTTCCCCATCAGGGGGGCAAATCCACTGGTATAGGATATTGTCTGCTTCACCAGCTGCTTCTGCTTCATTAAGATGGAACCTTCAGCTAACAAGGCTCACAGGAATAATAGAATCAAAAAAGGGTCATCATGTTTTAGAGGTTTTAAGGATGATTTTTTTTTTTTAAAGGGACCATTTAACCCATAATTACCCATACCCATAATTAACACCCCTTGGGGGTTTCTATGAACACCTCTGTTTCACCTGACACTGTTGCTAGGGGAACTATACACTCTCTTTAGTGGTCACCTCTACGACATTTATATCAGCACTTTGCATAAATGACTGTGAATACATACAGAGGTCTCTACATCAAACATAAGATCTTTTTCAGCTTCATATTGGGCCCTGCTTCTGAGGTCGCTCCCAATTCATGGCAGACTGTTTTACTGCCAGTCTCTGACACAGTATTCCCAGTACTATTCCCCTTCAAAAAAATATTACCACCCATCAAAGGCTTCACCTTCATTTGGGAGTGCTGGGGTTGAAAAAAACTGTCAATTCCTCTTCCTGTGATATAGCCACAACAAAGCGATCTCATCTAAAATTGCTAGGGGAGACTGCAGACACATTATCAACACAAACCTGGTGGGCAAACTTAGACCTCTGCCTTGTCAGGTTAGCAGGAATGGGGAACTTTTGGCTACAGCATGCTCCCCTTCACTGCACCTCAGCAATGCCCTTCCCCCCACTTATCAGAGCTTTTCATGCAACATTTCCCTGCATGCTGAAGCCCATCAACATTCTTCCAGGAACTCTGGGCTCCCTATTTTTTTAAACCTCGCTTTTTCTGAGAATCTTGCATGCCTGTTGCTTGGCAAGACAGAGTTTTCCCCAACTGAGGCTGGTGAACCTTGCACTGAGAGTCGCTGAGAATTTATTTAGCCACAGAATTAGCTCTATTTACTTGGCCTGAGTGTCAACCAAGTGGTACAGGCACTAAAGCTCTTACCAAGCACTACACACAGCAGAATTTACGGTTTTTATTGTTCGTTGAGTGACACAGGATTGTAGTAATTTTGGACTTTTGGGTTATACTGCTGCCTACAGGAGGTTTGGACACTGGCAAAACAAAAAAAGGTAAGTCAGCCCCCGTATAACGCCTGCCTTTAACTGTCATGCCCAAAATTTTTGTTAGCGTCCTTGGAGGTTGGACGCCTTTTCTGAGCTCTGCTGTGGAAAACTCTATATTTTTACTGTGCTTTATCTCTTCAATCAAGATAGTTAGTTAGTTATTACACCATTGATAATTATTCCTTGGTAATTCCAGTGAAGATCTCAAATATGTTGCTGGAGCTAGTCTCTTTTAGGCAGCTGCCTGGATCAGCGTATACTCAGATTTGGAGGCTGTACCCATACCCCATTGGACCATGGAATGTGGAGCTAGCCTGGAATGTGACCTTCACTTACTGGATTCTTATTTTTGCCACTTTTCAGACCTTTGAGTGCTGTGTCAGTTAGACCCAGGGCACCCTATGTTGTGGAAATTTTATGAAGATGTATTTAATATGTATTATCATAGTATCTCCCAGTGTTAGTACTCCGGCAGCCCGCTCTAAAGAGCTGACTGGAGCAGACTGATGCTGGTTGATATCCGTTTGCTAGTGGAAAACTTCCTGAGGTTGGAGAGAGGTGTTTGTAGAGTGGGGATATGTCCGCCAGGGAAAGGGCCCCTGTGCGATGCACAGACATTCGTCTGGGGGGATGTGTTCGCTCTGCCAAGACATTATTGGTTAAGGGATGTACGCTCGTGTGTCTCTGTGTGGCTGATCAACACATGGCGGGACACATAGCGTGCACCTGCAGATAATCTCCCATCAGCAGGAACGGTAGTATAGCCTGGGTATGCTTTGTTCTCTGAACAAAGCAGAATAAGGACTCATGAAAAATGGGAGCTTTTTAGTTGTTATGGTCAGGGACAGAGTTCATGTTTGTTAGCCATGCGGCTTCCTTTGTTTAGTTGAAGAGCATGGCTTCCAGGTAAAACATACACACTGTCCCTGCCTAGACACGCCCATAAGACTCCCCTAGCCATTGGTTGTTGTATAACCCATCCTGTTGGAAGGAGTTCCTGTGTTAACATTCATATCCTGTGAGGTCATATCCTGTGAGGTCATATCCTGTTAGGTCATATCCTGTGAGGTAATTTGCCCTGGAGGAAGCGATTGGCTGTTGGGGCCATGGCTTTCTGTTTGTGATTGCTTTTGTCGTCTTTGAATAAAAGAGCCAGTGCGGTGCTTGGTGGGCAGTTGTGCTGAGATGAGAACGTAAGCTGTGGTCATGTCTGTTTCATTGGTGGTATGTGGGTGATAGAGTGATAGGTAAGATGCATTATACCATTATACGAAATGGGCGCTTATTAGCGTAGGTGAGATTGATTACGTATAGCGTATAGCGAAATCTCCACGTCAGATGGAGGGCCAGGACCTTATGGAGCGAACAGAAACTCCTTCACACCGGCAAGAGGGGGGAGAACGGATCCCAGTCCAGGACATCAAACTTGGTTGTCCTGAGACAAAGGGGTACGTTTTCTCTGTCCACACATTTTTCATCTTTTGGTATAGTGCCGGGATTTTAGTCTTCTATGTTTGTCAGTAATGATAGGTCTATTGTCTGGGATACTTATCTCCTCTATAGGACCCATTTAATACAACCTAAAATGTCTGTGTAAGTAACTGTATGTTGTGTAATAAGTATATGAAAAATAGAAATGTATGAATTGTGATTATTACCTTTGTATGGGACCAAGACACATGTCCCCATAAGTGGCCATGAGGGGGAAGGGCGACCAGGCATGGCTGTTCCATCACTTACAATGGGGACTGTTTGTTGAAAGGGCTACTCCCTGTGGACAATAGCATGGGGGAGCTCTTTTTGTTTTGAGATGAAAAGATCATGCATGCAAGCACCACTGTGGGTATTTCTCAAATATTTTGTTCCTATGAAAGCTGATGCCAGAGTAAGTATATGAACTTTATTTGAGAACAAGAGTGTATGTTTGAGCCGTGTTATATTGTGTTTTATGTAACGTTGTTGTTTGATTGGAGAGCCTGTGTTGTTTGGTTGGTCAGGGTCCCTAGTAGTATATAGCCTAAAATTTTTGTAAGTGTTCAGTTGGTGTCTCAAATGTGTAATTTTGTGGGGAGAAGTTTGTGTTTCTAGTGAAGAAATCTTGGTTTGTGCTGGTTTTGGCCGGATCAACAACTGCATTTCATGTGTTAATGGCACCATTTTGTCCTGGTCTGGCTTTCGTCAGCCATTTTCTTTTGTTGTTGTCACCATGTGGCCTGATTGTCATCGGCCATTTTCACCATGTGGCTGTGGCTTGATTTTCGTTTGTTGCAACTGCCATTTTCTGTCCGCTGTGTTTTGGATGGAATTTCTCTGCTTTTGGGCCAGGTTTAAAAAGGTGATTTTGGTTTGTAGAGGCACAGTTTAAGGATTTTATACTGTTTAGCCTGTAAATCACCCCAGAGTGGAAACTGCTCCAATTCCTTTGTGTGTGTGTATAGCCATGCGGTCTGAGTCACAACCTTGTCTCTAGGCACCATTTCCTTTTAAGTGATATCAATCTTTTCAGGTTAGTTATTTTTCTACTTTTTACATACTTTTCAGTAAAACGATTGCATTTTTTGTATTGAATTTTGGTTTTAAGTGAAATCTCTACTTTGCACTGAATTTCAATAGATAGTCTCAGAGGGCAATACATGCCCCTCTCCCATTGTTTTTGGTTTTATCACTTTAGCTGAGTTTTGTATTGTATAGCCTGCAGTAGAAACTAGGCTTCCCCTCCCCCTCCCTCTTCCTGTCCATTGATATTTAAATAATATTTAAATAATTTATATAAAATTAGATGGGTTTTTAGAGCTGAGCAGACAGTAAGTTCTTTACAAGATGTGATGTACAACAGGAAGTTCTTTGCAGGTATTCAACAGGAAGTTGGTGGGAGGAGCTTGGGGTCTTTTGACTCGTGTTTGGAAGTTTGATGGAAACCATTTTTGATTTTTAAAATTTAATTCCAGTTGTTTTATACTGTAATACAGTTGTGGGTAGAGAGCAAACAGGAGGCATCCACGTTATTGTTGTAACACCTAGAACGGATAGAAGCCACATTTTTAAATTTTGAATAGCGGAAGATTTCATTATGCTTTGTAGTTTGTCTGACAAACGCATTTACAGGGCTGCTGATAATCGGTTGTAGAGCATGTAAATGCAAGGAGTAGATTCTAGCATACCGGGAGGCCGTGTAAGTTAATCGGAAACGCCGGGTGCCAGTACTGTAAAAACAGTCACTAGGCAGTACTGCTCCAAAAGTTAGTGCGAGGGTGCCCTGGATGCAGGGACAAGTCATAAGCGAATCGAATCGTCATGGGTAATGTTGCCGTCCATGCGTTGGAGGAAAAAAAATGAGGCTCCACACCAGTCAGACAGTTGCATAGTACACGAGGTCTGGATTTGGGGCTCCGGATATGAGACCCCTTAAAGATTGGCATATATGGTCAGAGGGTACAGTAAGGTGTATTCCTTTGGAAGGTACTTTTGATGTCTGGAGGTACGAGACCCCAGAATAAAAATACCTTGGAAGTAGTTCAGCTGTGGCTTCAGAAATCTGTAATGATGAGTGAGTTTACTGATGTGTAGTACACGCTTGTGTGGCTAAAAGTCTCATGCCTGTTTTTGAACTTTGTGTGGCTGGTCCATACAAGATTTTGAGATGCTCTTGTGCTTTTTCCATTGTATTTTTTTCTATCGCTAAAAGAGTGAAGGTAGCATTTCATCTGTTTGTTTTGTTTTTTCATTTTTGTTTTGGGAACGATGAAATATCTCCTCCACATTTGTATCTAAATGTTTCTCATGTTTTAGTCTTCTCATTGTTTGTATGTAGTAACAAGAATATGTTTGAACCTACCGTGACAGCCCACTTGCATGTCGTGGCTGTTGTATTTTAGTAGGAACGTGAAAGTTATGCTGCGTACACAAGACCGGACTTTACGGCATACTTGGTCCTGTGGACCGGAGTCCATCGGACAATTCGATCGTGTGTGGGCTCCAGCTGACTTTTTTTCCCCAAAAGTTCGACGAACCTAGAAATGAAACATGTTTCAAATCTTTTCGACGCACACGAGTCCGGACGAAATGTCCGCTCATCTGTATGCTAGTCCGACGGACAAAAACCGACGCTAGGGCAGCTATTGGCTACTGGCTATGATCTTCCTTGTTTTAGTCCGGTCGTACGTCATCACGTACAAATCCGCCGGACTTTGGTTGATCGTGTGAAGGCAAGTCCGTTTATTCGGGAAAGTCTGTCGTAAAGTCCGTCAAAGTCCGCTGGACAAAGTCTGCTGTAAAGTCCGGTCGTGTGTACGCGGCATAAGGGTTACAGAGGGTTTAGTTATTGTCGGTTTTGAGGAATGTCAGTGACAATTTACCAATGTACACGAATGTGTAACTTTGCAGGTTAAATATGAAGGATAGAGTAATAACTTTTGTTTATAAGTATCTTTTCAGGTCCAAGGAGTTTCTGAAAGTGTATGTACATAGAAAGCAGGTGTATGTAGATAGCTGTACACATGCATAAATACACACGTCTAAGAAGGTAAAAGTATCACAGGCTATTTCACGGTTTCATCGTTTTTTTTCTGCACCATTCTAAACCCTGCGTGTCTTCCTCCAGTTTGTAATGAGGAAGAAAATGGGGGGATGATAGTGGTGAGAATGACAATTTTCAAACCAATAATACTAACCGCTCTAATTCTAGCCAAGTTTGTGACCTAGTAGGACGACTGTCTTTCTTTGATGGAATTTGATTCAGCAACCAGCAGTCTGGTGAAGGAGGCTCCCATCCCAGATGCTAAGAACCTTTTTGTCAATTGTTCCAGGTATTACACCCCAGATGGTAAGCCACACAGTGACCACAGTCATTGAGTTAGGTTGTTTGGAGGTTAACCAAAAACGGGGTTGTACTTTCCTCAGCAGCTGTTGACATTCTCAGCTGATGGGGTGGGTGCAGTCACTATAACATTAACTTTAAAAGGTCCACCACAGGGTTCATGAGTCCCTCCTGGACCCTGACACAATAACCTGTTGACATTCTTTTCAACCAGGTGACTGGGTCATTGTAAAGAAGCTTGAGGGACAAGAGAACTGGATACATGCCAGCCACTGCAAGAAGCTGCCCATCTACACCAAAGGATGAGGAGTATCTTTCTTTATATTTTTTAGCTTAGTATATTTCGGCAAGGGTAACAATGAAGAGCATCCCAATTTATTGTTTAAAGTGTATTCTCCAACTAGCTAAGAATGCGAACAGGACCAATTGCTGTGTCTATTCTGAATCTCCACCGAACTGTAGTACCCCGGCGATGACAGCGGTACATGCTATATATAGGATATTCATATTGGTATGAGGAGTTTTGACAAACTAGTAAAATCCAAACAGACACTTGTCAATAGAATTTAACGATACATTTCTAGAGGGTAAAATTAGTTATAGTTTTAACAATAGCTCTGGTTCTTGCCAGTTTGTGTATCGGGACAAGTAGGTAGCCTACAAGTGTGTTTCAACTTTAGTTTGGGACTTATGCAGATCTACAGCTTATAAGGTAATTCCCCCTAATGCAAGAGGTTTATGTGTGCTGGTGAAACTCGTCCCAGCAGGGACAGCTTGAAGGGAATTGTTCACCAACCCCGACCAGGTCTGGGCATGGTGTCCTGCTTGTACACGGTTAGGGCTTGATACTTATGAAACAATTGAACAATTTCTCATCAATTGTGGATGGGATGTTTAATGTAACTGTTAAAGCTACAAGGAAGTTCCCACAGGAATAACGGCAAATCAAGATCTTTCTATTAAAAGATGGCCCATGATTATCTGTTGGCATCCAAGGGGGGTTTGTGTGAATTCATAGGTAAAGGTTGTTATATCTGGACCGGGGATACTAGTGACAAAGTTCAGGCCCATATGGATAAGGTTTAGATCCCTGCAAGGCAAAGCCAGAGCTATAGCTAGTGAAGGTTGAAATCCTTTTAAGGGTCTGGGAATCTTTGGGGATTTTTTTATTTTGCATAGTTGAAGGAAGTAGGGGGATATATATACTCATGTTGTTTTTGTTTCTATTCCTTCTATATGCCATGATGAGGTGCTACTGTTGCCTGATTGGACGAGTGAACAGAGCCCGAGCAGATGACGACGCCCTGAAGCCCAACCCAAGTACAAGACACAGAGGATCCCAGGCCGACCGGCCTTCATGTCCTCCTCTAAGTCATCCTTCCTGAAGAACAAAGTCTACATGTCAAGCCGTGTTTTCCTTTTTATGGACTCATATGGACTTTAAGGACTGATTCATTTCCAGGTGTAACAAGAAGATCAAGAGTCATCGAGGGACACATGGGAGCATATGACAAAGAGGGTGGTCTGTTGTGGAAATTTTATGAAGATGTATTTAATATGTATTGTCATAGTGTCTCCCAGTGTTAGTACTCCTGCAGCCCCCTCTAAAGAGTTGACTGGGGCAGACTGACGCTGGTTGAGATCCGTTTGGTAGTGGAAAACTTCTGGAGGTTGGAGAGAGGTGTTTGCAGAGTGGGGATATGTCCGTCAGCGAAAGGGTCCCTGTGCGATGCACAGACCTTCGTCTGGGGAGGATGTGTTTGCTTTGCCAAGACATTATCTGTTAAGGGATGTACGCTTGTGTGTCTCTGTGTGCCTGATAAACACATGGCGGGACACGTAGTGTGCACCTGCAGATAATCTCCCATCAGCAGGAACGGTAGTATAGTCTGGGTGTGCTTTGTTTTTTGAACAAAGCAGAATAAGGACTCACGAAAAACTGGAAAAACGGGAGCTTTTGAGTTGTTCTGGTCAGGAACAGAGTTCATGTTTGTTAGCCATGCGGCTTCCTTTGTTTAGTTGAAGAGCATGGCTTCCAGGTAAAACATACACACTGTCCCTGCCCAGACACGCCCATAAGACTCCCCTAGCCATTGGTTGTTGTACAACCCATCCTGTTGGAAGGATTTCCTGTGTTGCATTCATATCTTGTGAGGTCATATCCTGTGAGGTCTTATCCTGTGAGGTCATTTCCCCTGGAGGAAGCGATTGGCTGTTGGGGCCATGACTTCCTGTTTGTGATTGCGTTTGTTGTCTTTGAATAAAAGAGCCAGTGCGGTGCTTGGTGGGCAGTCGTGCTGAGATGAGGGCGTAAGCTGTGGTCATGTCTGCTTCATTGGGGATTAGCGGGGGATAGAGTGATAGGTAAGATGCATTATACCATTAGACGAAATGGGCGCTTATTAGCGCAGGTGAGATTGATTACGTATAGCGAAATCTCCACATCACCTATAGGACCAGAGCTGTGATACAGCCTCTGGCGTGACACAGTTTCTGAAGTTTCACTTTGTGAGTATGTGTGCGGACATGGTGAAAATGAACCTATACCTTTAGACACTGAGCTTTGCATTGTGGCACTTTCCAAACCTTCTGTACTGTGTCAGTTAGCCACAGAGTGTTTTCTCCATATTCAGAACCATCGCACAACCAGTAATGTCACCCAGTCTCTGTGGACTTAAGCCTAGTGCACACTCAGGTTTGTCTTTTTATTGTGCAAACTCAATGATCTTGTGTGTATTATTGCTGCTATGTATATCCCTCCACCCTCCTCCTCAGATCTTCTCAAAAAATTGGCCCGGTTTATAACATTACACAATAATGTATCAGTGCTTGCGCTGGGTGATTTCAATAATATCCTTGACCTACAATTGAATAGACTATCCTTGCCCCCGGGAGAGGGTATACATAAAGCTGGTTCCACTGTATTTGCTTCCCTACTATCTGAACTGGGGCTCTGAGACTTTTGGCGAGAGAGGCATGCTACTGCTAAATATATATAAATGAATCCGCGCTTAGGACAGTGTAAGAGCTGCTGCCTATCTCTAATTAGTACCCCTAAGGGTCTAATTGCATAATAGATAAGTAAATTGAGAATGAAAACGGCGCTGCCCTCTAAGTTATTAAGTAATAGGTAAGAATGTCATAAAATACAGACTGAATCCAAATTACTCCAATGTATAAAAGCTCCACCAATATCTAACATAATATGGTCTAAACCAAAGGAGACCATATATTCGGAAATAATCAAAAATATTCAGAAAATACAGGTATTTTAGAAACTGCTGAATAAAGTATGTCCCCCCAGCGGGATATATGTGTTATCAAGGGTGGAGTATATAGTAAATGAGTGAAAAAATATATTATAGTGAACGGTGCAATTATTTGAAAATATAGAAAAAAGGAAATTTAAGAAATTAACCCCAGAGTTCAAAAGTATTGGGACAAAATGGCGTCAAAGAAAAAATATTTAAATAGTGAGGAAATATATGTGCGTATTATTGTTAGTGTGATGTCCGTGTTGCCCCTTCCATATGTATATATCAAAAAATTGAGTAAGGTTATGTTTGACCCCAATATTCAAAAGTATTGGGACAGTATGGCGCTTATGAGACGTGGGGTGTCCTTCTGTGTGAAACGTAAGGTGTCCTTCTGTGTGCCAAACTAAATTAAAATTCAATAGACCACTCCCTGTGCATAAATTACAGAAAATAGAAAACAACATGCATATACGATTGATTCGAGTTTCTTTTGTTGGTAACAGGTGATTATTAATTTCTAAAGAGTTTTTATATATAATCCATGCGGAAAAAAAATTGTTGTTAACCAGGTGGAGAAAGCAGAGTTCAAATGTAAATGCTGTTTATTTCACCCTAGAGGGTACACCACAGTGACTTCTGTGCGATTTGTTCATGAGGTGACTTGAAGTGCTCGCCCCCGAGTGCTTCCCCACTCACCAGAAATAATCACCCCTACAGGGGTACCGAGCGAAAGAGTGGGTGCCTCAGGGCGGATGATGTTCACTCCAGTTCCATTCCTCTGCTATATGCGATCCTTACGGCTGTTCCAGGGAAATTATGTGCTCTAATATGATCAGGCTACTCCAGCAGTGTACCGTACCACCTTAATCTGTTAAACTCTCCAGAGATCCAGAGAAAAGAGAAACACAAGGGGGCTGCCTTCGTGAAGTATGTCAAGTTGTTTATTCCATATAGGCAAAGAAAGTCCATAAAATACAAGCCACAAAGTAAGTAATAATAAAACAAAAACCGCTGTGTGCAGAAATGGGATCAGCAGCGTTCTGCAAGCGTGCGTCCCAACTTGCGTTCCAGCGTACACTTCCGGGTATGATGTGTGAGCGTGACTCCGCCTTACGCGTTTCGTCATAGGACGTTTTCAAAGACGGTGTCGACGCCTACGCTTCACACTGTAATATAGTCCTGCGGCCCACAACGCCACTCCCCTTATTATGGTAATGTCGCTCGGGGGGAGGGTGTGGTATGGCCGCTAGACTGCAGAGATGTATTACATACATAAGGCACACTGAGCGCTTTCCAATCATTTTACAAACTATTCACCGCTATTTATACTCCAACTGCTCACTATTATGATGAGCCCTAGACTAAATACATTGCATTCAGAACGGGTATATGTAGGTTGGTCAAATTGAGGATAATTACTACTGGTGTATTGTGTGTAAATGGAGACAAATAGCAGTGATTGAGCATCAGTACATCGTTATTACTATTAGATATAAATAAATATTAACTGCTTATGTGGATGAGCTATAGTTCAGCCAAATGGTAAAAACAAGCAAAAAAAACAAAAATATATAAGAAATATATAGAAAATATATATAAAAAACATATAAAAAATACATGTATAAAAAACCCCATCATTATTAGATTTAATATTCAAAAAATTTCAAAAAATATTCAAAAAATATATATATATTCAGATTAATTTTTATGTAAAACTAAAAACCATTAAAAATATTATATTAAATTAAAAACATTATAACGACCTAATGTAAAATGTATTAAGACAGATGCATATGATTAATAAATAAAAATGCTTATAGTTGTTCAATTTAGATAATATATATTTTAGGTCAGTGAAGTGCATATATTTTCAGGTGGAGGGTAGGGGGTATTAAATTTTATTTTAGGTTGGTAAAATACAACTATTTACAGGTAAGAGGTGAGGAGTTATTAGATTAGATGTTCATGGGTAGACAGGATTTTTAGTACAGTATTATAAATGGTACCATATATGCTAAACAGAAAAAAGTGGAGACACATATGGTGTAAGATACCCAACCCCATTACAAGATGTAAGTCGGCCACTAAAGTGCCGTATCCTCATGTCTAGTATCAAATTGACCCCAAAGTTCAAAAGTTTTGGGACATAGCCTATATGCCGGATTGGATTTAAACAGCTGGTAAAAGTGATGAAACAAACTATAGGGGAATATGAAATGAGGATTAGAAGGGACCCCCCATAGTCAAGATGGGGGGGGGGGGGGTTGGTTGTACACTTGGATCTAACGATCAACCACTAATTTTATGTCTCTATAGTAGACCAAATATCCACATCCTAATTGCTAAACATGAGGGGGAACAAGCTTACAACTAAGAGACCCATTGACAGTGTGTATGTAGCTAAATTAAACCCCTACATATCTAATAGTTATCTAGGGGTTGGCTATATAGCAGTTCAAATCTATGTCCAAGTTGAGCCCTTTGGGGGCAAGGGAACCCAGTCGATAAATCCAGCTCGTTTCATTTCTGGATATTGAGGTTTCTCTATTACCTCCACGCCAGTGCTCCTGCACGGAATCAATCCCATAGAAGATAAGGACACTTGGATCCCTATGGTGGACCTCGTCAAAATGTCTGGATAAACTATGATTGGGGAACCCCTTCCTGATATTTTTAATGTGTTCCCGGATTCGGACAAAAAGTTGACGGGTGGTTCTTCCCACATATTGGAGGCGGCATGGACATTCCACAACATATGTGACATGTGTGCTTCGACAAGTGATCAGTTGATTGATTCTGTATTCTTTATGATCAGTACATGATTTGAACGTGTTCTTCCTTCTTGGTTGTTTTTTAGCTACTTTGCACGGTATGCATCTCTGGCACCTAAAAATTCCTTTTAATTCTGGACATATTTTGATAGACTTCGGGGGATCAGTAACATTTTTCACTAGATGGTCCCATAGATTGGGTGCCTTTCTGTATATGAATTTAGGTTTAGCCGGCAGGAGTTTTGTTAGGGTGAGGTCTTCCTTGAGTATAGGCCAGTACTTTTTTATTATTTTTTCAAAATCTCTGAACTGGCTATTGAACCCTGTGATAAATGCTACTTCCGGCACCTTCTCAGCTTTTTTGTTCTTGTTGAAGAGCAGGGAAGTTCTATCTAGCTTCATAATATCTGCTTTTAATTTCAACAGTCTCTCCTTCTCATATCCTTTTTCTTGAAATTTTTTAATTAAAATGTCGGCCTGTTTATTAAAATCTTCAGCTCTGTCACAGTTGCGTCTTATCCGTAGTAGCTGTCCTTTAGGGACATTACTTTTCCATCTTGGATGATGACAGCTGGAAATGGGGATGTACCCGTTTCTATCTGTGGGTTTAAAAAAAGTACGAGTAGATAGCTTGTCTCCTGTTTTAAAAATTTCTAGATCCAAATAGTCAATTTTCTCATAACTCCACTTCCCGGTAAACTTAATACCATACTTATTGTTGTTTAAGTTCTCAAGAAATTTTGTAAGGCTGTCTGGTGTTCCGTTCCATAAAATGATCAAGTCATCTATGTACCTTTTATACATCTTAATCTGAGGTATGTTTTTACTGTAGATGTATTTATCTTCCCAAAGGTCCATGAATAAATTAGCTACGCTGGGAGCATAGCGTGCTCCCATTACAACTCCCTTCGTTTGTACATAATATTTTTTATCATGCCAAAAATAGTTACATTCCATGGCCATTTTTAGGCCCTCAAGAATATAGCCGATCTGTTCCTGCTTCATACTTGTGTTCATGTGAAGGGCTTTTTCCACACCCCGTAAGCCGTCCTTCTGTTCAATACTAGTGTACAGAGAATTAACATCTACTGCCACCAGCAACCATTGTTCCACTCCCTTGATCTCTTGTAGTTCTTGAATTAATTGCATACTATCCCGCAAATAGGATTTCCCTTCTTTCACTAGAGGTTTAAGAAATTTGTCCAGGTACTCTCCCAACCTGGAGAAGATGGAATTAATCCCACTAATTATGGGCCTCCCTGGTGGTTTTTCCAACCTTTTGTGGATTTTTGGTGTGTGGTGTATAACTGGTGTTTTAGTCGAGTTGGATATTAGATATTCTGCCTCTTTGCAATTTAATATACCTTTAGTTTTCCCTTTTTCCACATAGGTTTTAAGCTTCTTTTCATATTTTTTCTTCGGGTTCCCTTTGAGCGTTTTATATGTATTTTCTATACTTAGAAGGTTATTCATCTCATCCTGATAGTCCTTTTTGTTCAGAATGACTAGGCCTCCCCCCTTATCAGCAGGCCTGATCACTACCGCATGTTTTTTTCCTATACCCTTAATGGTATTCCAGATATTATTGGATCTTTTTTTATTAGTATTTCCCATTAATTTGATATCTTCTTCCACCATTTTTTTAAAAGCATTAATACATTGGTTCCCTGGGGTCCTATGTCCGTCCCCTGTTGATATTCCCTCGTGGTTTCGGTCCGGGGATTTATAGTTCAGGAACTATGGATGGAGGGGACGGAATACGGGAGGAGGATCAAGACAGGAAGATCGGTATTGGAGTCCAAGGAGGACAAGAGATCGCAACGTATATCAGGAATACGATATAAATCCCCGGACCGAAACCACGAGGGAATATCAACAGGGGACGGACATAGGACCCACACACAGATACACAGAAAGAGAAAACAGGCAAGAGGAAAACGAGGAGGCAAGAAGAAGAAAGAGGCCCAGAAACTATTAGGACAAGGTATATTTAATCTCAGTAATGTGCAGTTCACGCGAGAAGAGCTAAGGGTGCTAGAACTGGGACTTAAATATGCCCCTGATAAACCTTTTGATCAATTTGAGGCTTTTATTGATCTACAAAAGTTTTTAAGAAAGCTGAACATAAAGAAACATTTCGCAATGAACCCAGGTGAAACAGTAAGGGTAGACTCAGAATTTGAACAAACGAACCTCAAAAACAACTCTATTTTCAATCCAAAAACCCCAGGGAACCAATGTATTAATGCTTTTAAAAAAATGGTGGAAGAAGATATCAAATTAATGGGAAATACTAATAAAAAAAGATCCAATAATATCTGGAATACCATTAAGGGTATAGGAAAAAAACATGAGGTAGTGATCAGGCCTGCTGATAAGGGGGGAGGCCTAGTCATTCTGAACAAAAAGGACTATCAGGATGAGATGAATAACCTTCTAAGTATAGAAAATACATATAAAACGCTCAAAGGGAACCCGAAGAAAAAATATGAAAAGAAGCTTAAAACCTATGTGGAAAAAGGGAAAACTAAAGGTATATTAAATTGCAAAGAGGCAGAATATCTAATATCCAACTCGACTAAAACACCAGTTATATACCACACACCAAAAATCCACAAAAGGTTGGAAAAACCACCAGGGAGGCCCATAATTAGTGGGATTAATTCCATCTTCTCCAGGTTGGGAGAGTACCTGGACAAATTTCTTAAACCTCTAGTGAAAGAAGGGAAATCCTATTTGCGGGATAGTATGCAATTAATTCAAGAACTACAAGAGATCAAGGGAGTGGAACAATGGTTGCTGGTGGCAGTAGATGTTAATTCTCTGTACACTAGTATTGAACAGAAGGACGGCTTACGGGGTGTGGAAAAAGCCCTTCACATGAACACAAGTATGAAGCAGGAACAGATCGGCTATATTCTTGAGGGCCTAAAAATGGCCATGGAATGTAACTATTTTTGGCATGATAAAAAATATTATGTACAAACTAAGGGAGTTGTAATGGGAGCACGCTATGCTCCCAGCGTAGCTAATTTATTCATGGACCTTTGGGAAGATAAATACATCTACAGTAAAAACATACCTCAGATTAAGATGTATAAAAGGTACATAGATGACTTGATCATTTTATGGAACGGAACACCAGACAGCCTTACAAAATTTCTTGAGAACTTAAACAACAATAAGTATGGTATTAAGTTTACCGGGAAGTGGAGTTATGAGAAAATTGACTATTTGGATCTAGAAATTTTTAAAACAGGAGACAAGCTATCTACTCGTACTTTTTTTAAACCCACAGATAGAAACAGGTACATCCCCATTTCCAGCTGTCATCATCCAAGATGGAAAAGTAATGTCCCTAAAGGACAGCTACTACGGATAAGACGCAACTGTGACAGAGCTGAAGATTTTAATAAACAGGCCGACATTTTAATTAAAAAATTTCAAGAAAAAGGATATGAGAAGGAGAGACTGTTGAAATTAAAAGCAGATATTATGAAGCTAGATAGAACTTCCCTGCTCTTCAACAAGAACAAAAAAGCTGAGAAGGTGCCGGAAGTAGCATTTATCACAGGGTTCAATAGCCAGTTCAGAGATTTTGAAAAAATAATAAAAAAGTACTGGCCTATACTCAAGGAAGACCTCACCCTAAAAAAACTCCTGCCGGCTAAACCTAAATTCTTATACAGAAAGGCACCCAATCTAAGGGACCATCTAGTGAAAAATGTTACTGATCCCCCGAAGTCTATCAAAATATGTCCAGAATTAAAAGGATTTTTTAGGTGCCAGAGATGCTTACCGTGCAAATTAGCTAAAAAACAACCAAGAAGGAAGAACACGTTCAAATCATGTACTGATCATAAAGAATACAGAATCAATCAACTGATCACTTGTCGAAGCACACATGTCACATATGTTGTGGAATGTCCATGCCGCCTCCAATATGTGGGAAGAACCACCCGTCAACTTTTTGTCCGAATCCGGGAACACATTAAAAATATCAGGAAGGCGTTCCCCAATCATAGTTTATCCAGACATTTTGACGAGGTCCACCATAGGGATCCAAGTGTCCTTATCTTCTATGGGATTGATTCCGTGCAGGAGCACTGGCGTGGAGGTAATAGAGAAACCTCAATATCCAGAAATGAAACGAGCTGGATTTATCGACTGGGTTCCCTTGCCCCCAAAGGGCTCAACTTGGACATAGATTTGAACTGCTATATAGCCAACCCCTAGATAACTATTAGATATGTAGGGGTTTAATTTAGCTACATACACACTGTCAATGGGTCTCTTAGTTGTAAGCTTGTTCCCCCTCATGTTTAGAAATTAGGATGTGGATATTTGGTCTACTATAGAGACATAAAATTAGTGGTTGATCGTTAGATCCAAGTGTACAACCAACCCCCCCCCCCCATCTTGACTATGGGGGGTCCCTTCTAATCCTCATTTCATATTCCCCTATAGTTTGTTTCATCACTTTTACCAGCTGTTTAAATCCAATCCGGCATATAGGCTATGTCCCAAAACTTTTGAACTTTGGGGTCAATTTGATACTAGACATGAGGATACGGCACTTTAGTGGCCGACTTACATCTTGTAATGGGGTTGGGTATCTTACACCATATGTGTCTCCACTTTTTTCTGTTTAGCATATATGGTACCATTTATAATACTGTACTAAAAATCCTGTCTACCCATGAACATCTAATCTAATAACTCCTCACCTCTTACCTGTAAATAGTTGTATTTTACCAACCTAAAATACAATTTAATACCCCCTACCCTCCACCTGAAAATATATGCACTTCACTGACCTAAAATATATATTATCTAAATTGAACAACTATAAGCATTTTTATTTATTAATCATATGCATCTGTCTTAATACATTTTACATTAGGTCGTTATAATGTTTTTATTTTAATATAATATTTTTAATGGTTTTTAGTTTTACATAAAAACTAATCTGAATATATATATATTTTTTGAATATTTTTTGAAATTTTTTGAATATTAAATCTAATAATGATGGGGTTTTTTATACATGTATTTTTTATATGTTTTTTATATATATTTTCTATATATTTCTTATATATTTTTGTTTTTTTTGCTTGTTTTTACCATTTGGCTGAACTATAGCTCATCCACATAAGCAGTTAATATTTATTTATATCTAATAGTAATAACGATGTACTAATGCTCAATCACTGCTATTTGTCTCCATTTACACACAATACACCAGTAGTAATTATCCTCAATTTGACCAACCTACATATACCTGTTCTGAATGCAATGTATTTAGTCTAGGGCTCATCATAATAGTGAGCAGTTGGAGTATAAATAGCGGTGAATAGTTTGTAAAATGATTGGAAAGCGCTCAGTGTGCCTTATGTATGTAATACATCTCTGCAGTCTAGCGGCCATACCACACCCTCCCCCCGAGCGACATTACCATAATAAGGGGAGTGGCGTTGTGGGCCGCAGGACTATATTACAGTGTGAAGCGTAGGTGTCGACACCGTCTTTGAAAACGTCCTATGACGAAACGCGTAAGGCGGAGTCACGCTCACATGTCATACCCGGAAGTGTACGCTGGAACGCAAGTTGGGACACACGCTTGCAGAACGCTACTGATCCCATCTCTGCACACAGCGGTTTTTGTTTTATTATTACTTACTTTGTGGCTTGTATTTTATGGACTTTCTTTGCCTATATGGAATAAACAACTTGACATACTTCACGAAGGCAGCCCCCTTGTGTTTCTCTTTTCTCTGGATCTCTGGAGAGTTTAACAGATTAAGGTGGTACACTGCTGGAGTAGCCTGATCATATTAGAGCACATAATTTCCCTGGAACAGCCGTAAGGATCGCATATAGCAGAGGAATGGAACTGGAGTGAACATCATCCGCCTGAGGCACCCACTCTTTCGCTCGGTACCCCTGTAGGGGTGATTATTTCTGGTGAGTGGGGAAGCACTGGGGGGCGAGCACTTCAAGTCACCTCATGAACAAATCGCACAGAAGTCACTGTGGTGTACCCTCTAGGGTGAAATAAACAGCATTTACATTTGAACTCTGCTTTCTCCACCTGGTTAACAACAATTTTTTTTCCGCATGGATTATATATAAAAACTCTTTAGAAATTAATAATCACCTGTTACCAACAAAAGAAACTCGAATCAATCGTATATGTATGTTGTTTTCTATTTTCTGTAATTTATGCACAGGGAGTGGTCTATTGAATTTTAATTTAGTTTGGCACACAGAAGGACACCTTACGTTTCACACAGAAGGACACCCCACGTCTCATAAGCGCCATACTGTCCCAATACTTTTGAATATTGGGGTCAAACATAACCTTACTCAATTTTTTGATATATACATATGGAAGGGGCAACATGGACATCACACTAACAATAATACGCACATATATTTCCTCACTATTTAAATATTTTTTCTTTGACGCCATTTTGTCCCAATACTTTTGAACTCTGGGGTTACTTTCTTAAATTTCCTTTTTTCTATATTTTCAAATAATTGCACCGTTCACTATAATATATTTTTTCACTCATTTACTATATACTCCACCCTTGATGACACATATATATCCCCCGGGGGGGACACACTTTATTCAGCAGTTTCTAAAATACTGGTATTTTCTGAATATTTTTGATTATTTCCGAATATATGGTCTCCTTTGGTTTAGACCGTATTATGTTAGATATTGGTGGAGCTTTTATACATTGGAGTCATTTGGATTCAGTCTGTATTTTATGACATTCTTACCTATTACTTAATAACTTAGAGGGCAGCGCCGTTTTCATTCTCAATTTACTTATCTATTATGTTACTGCTAAATGTTATTCTTGCTACTCAGCCTCTCATAGAGGCCTTTCATGTATTGATCTGGGTTTGGGGAATGCGGTGCTCATGCAACGAGTACTTGACTCGGCATATGAGCCCCGTCTTCTATCAGACCATTCTCTCTTCTGGGTACGGCTGGATGTCACGACATCGAGGTCAAGGCCACTGTGGCGGGTGAATCCCTTCTGGTTGACACTTTTTCCAGCCCAGGATGGGATCCCAGATGCCTTGATGGAGTTCCTTCAATTTATCAAGGGATCCACTAGTGCAGCTATTGTATGGGACTCCCTCAAGGCATTCCTGAGAGGTTGCCTTATTCATGAGATCACAGGCATTAAATGAAGGTCAGGAGAGTGGGAAGCTAGTGTACGTAGTGAATTGCAGAATAGAGAACAGACTATGATCACTAACCCTGCCCAAGCTAATCAAGATGCGTGGAATGAGGCTCAATCTCTGTAAAACTCTGTTGTACTGTCAGCTGCTGAGAAGAGAAGGTACTTTCTTCAACAGAGTTACTTTGAGGAAGGAGAGAATACTGGTCATCTCCTCGCTTTAGTGGCTAGAGAACAAAGAGAGGCTTCCTCAATCTTAGCTATTCGGGCAAGGTCAGGGTAGGCGCATCTCACTGATGATATACTGACCTCTATGCCTCTAAAACTCAAACTACTCCTGCTGACCTGACATCCTAATTGCACAGCTGCCCCTTTCCCCAGGTATCTGATATAGACATGGCTTCACTGAACTCTCTGATTACTATCGAGGAGTCAACGGAGGCCTTAGCAGAGGCTCATAATCATAATCATAAATCCCCGGGATTTACCAGCAGAGTTGTACTCTCGCTATAGTGGTATCCTTCTACCACTACTCTTGCAGGCTTTAACCGAGGCAGCAGAAACGGGACGCTTACCTGATAGCATACAGGAGGCCATCATAGTGGTGCTCCCCAAACCAGGAAAGGACAAACTTCTACCCGACTCTTATTATTCCTATCTCTTTATTAAATTCAGATGTCAAACTACTGGCTAGGGTCCTGGCTACCAGGCTTTCTAGAGTAATTGGGGAATTGGTGCACAGAGATCAATCTGGGTTTTTTCCCACTAGGTCCATGGCGGACAATATCAGAAGACTATTCCTTTTGCAAATACCGGTGGATAATCCTGGAGGTAGGGTCAATCTATCCTTGGACGCTACTAAGGCTTTTGATAGTGTTGAATGGTCCTACCTCTGGGAGATCCTGGCTGGCTTTGGCTTGGGGGATCCGTTCATAAATTGGGTCAGGGTCCTCTACTCTGCACCCAGGGCTAGGCTCCATATTAAAAATACTCTCTTCTCCCCATTGGCACTATATAGGGGCACTTGTCAAGGGTGTCCACTTCCCCTCTGCTGTTCACACTGGTGATGGAACCGTTGGTGATACTAATTCACAATACTCCTGAAATAGTAGTGTTTCGTAGGGGTCCCTTGGAAGAGAAGGTTTCTCCCTATGCAGATGATGCTTTGATTTATTTAGGGAACACGGCCACCTCCTTACAGATGCTAATGAAAACGGTTTTCAAGTTCGGGGACTTTTCAGGCTTTTCTATTAGCTGGTCAAAATCCATTCCTTTGCCTCTAGACCAATTCACATGGGCGCCGGACAGAAAGCCATTGACAACTCTTTTACATATTTGGGAGTGAGTGTCCCTGCACCCCTCTAGTTACCTTCGGCTAAATTTGGGCCCACTGCAAGATAAACAATGGGAAAAATGCCTTGGTTGGTGTAAACTCCCCTTTTCGGTAGTAGGAAGAGTGAATCTGATCAAAATGATCTGGGCCCCACAACTTTTGTACATTTTACACAATTACCCATGTGCATTTCCAATAAGTGGTTCAAGCGGGTGGACACACAGATGCATGATCTCATTTGTAAACGTGGGACGGCTCAGATTAGTTTATATATATATATTACAACATGGGAAGGACAAAGGGGGAATGGCGGTTCCCCACCCTAAAATGTACTCCAAATTCAGCAATTCGCTGGCTGGGGCCAGGATAGTACTGAGGACCTCATAGTACATTTAGTGACCCAGATCATCCATTAACTAAAGGCTGGCTCTCATATGGAAATGGATTTGCAGAGTATGCCTCCCTCCTCCCCAACGGCTGTCCTCCTTAAAAAGGTTTGGAGGGCTTTTCGGGAAGCCTCGACTATTGAGGGCCCTTTGGGGTTTACCCCCTTGTGGAATAACCCCAGATCCCGGGAATTAAATAAATTCCAGGGATTTTCTACATGGCGACAAAAAGGGATTTGGTTCTTTACACAGATATACAGTATATGGGTAATATACTAAAATCTTATGCACAGCTTTTCTCTGAATTTTCACTGCCCTCTAAATGTTTTTACCAATACCTCCAACTCAGGTATGCTCTGCAGATGCTTTGACAGTGATTACCTCTCCTCTGCTACTGGAGATCCTTCAGGCAGATGCAAGGAAGGGTTTAATATCTACAATATATGCAACTCTATTATCCTCTATCCAAGATCCAGCTTCTTTGAAGTGTAGAGCTAAATGGGTGGTTGACATTGGAGATATTGATGGGGATCAGTGGAATATGGCCTTGGAATCGATCCCAGTCATTTCTATCTCGGTGTCTCATAGGCTGTCACAACTATTTATACTACACAGGGCTTATCGGACACCTGAGAAACTATATGACCGGGGGATAAGAGAATCTTCTGTATGCCCAAAACGTAAAGCACAACCAGGCGACTTTATACATGTGATCTGGAGATGCCCAAAACGTAATCGTTATTGGACTGAGGTCATACAATATATTTCTAGCCTGCCTCAGGTACCTGTCCCAATGACCCCCTTAGTATGTTTGTTAGGAGCCTTAGGCCTCATTCACACGAGGCGGACTCCGCTTCCACGGAGCCCACCTCGGTCCGCCGGCTCAGCGGGAGATCTCTCCGTTGATCTCTGCTGAGCCGGCGGATGACAGGTCCCTCTCTGCTCACTGAGCGGGGAGGGGCTTTTCAGGCGCCACTGCTGCCTATGGAGGGATCAGATGAAAACGGACAGCATGTCCATTTTCATCAGATCTCACCCGATCCGATCCGCCAGCGATCCGGACGTAGGGCCATCCGTTTGCTTTTAGCGGATCGGACGGGGTCAGATGTCAGCGGACATGTCAGCAGACATGTCTACATAGGCTAACATGGAGCGCCCGTTCAGGTCCGCCGTCAAAACTGACAGGCGGACCTGAACGGTCCGATCGTGTGAAAGGGGCCACAGAGGAGGAAATGTACCAGAAGGGAATGTATATTATGATCACTAGACTATTGTACCTGGCTAGGAAACGTATTGCTAGATACTGGATGGCGGCTACAGTACCTACAGGCAAGCAATGGATATCATATGTTAACTCCGTCCTCCTCAGGGAACAACTGGCCTACCGACACAGAAATATGGCCTTTAAGTTTGACTTTATCTGGCAGCCTTGGCTAGATATTCCTAGGCTTGCCCCACCGCAGTTGGTGATAGATAGGTTATTGAGATTTTGAAACACCAAGAGTCCGGGCTTGGGAAGAGAAGGAAGAGAACGAATGTTATTACCTGTTTTTTTGTGTGTATTTAAAGGTACTTGGACTAATCAAATCCGGAAGCTAAAACAGAATGTTTCCTACTATTTTAGCAGATATAGTACCGAGTGCTAGTCCATAAGTTTTTTGGATAATGTTTACTGTCTTACATGAGTTGTGATCTGCTGATGTTGGATGTATAGTTTGTACGGCTTTAAAGTCACTTCATGCATTGTCTCAATAAAAAACGAAGTTACTTACTGGTAACGTTCTTTCCCAGAGTCTTTCAGGACAGCCACCTGAGAGACCTTGGCTCCTCCCCTCTGTAGGAAACACCTGTGCCAGCTTTCTTATAAATTTCCTCCTCCCCTGCTGGCTCCTCAGTTCTTTGAAGAGCACCTCCAGTTTGCTGGGGAGACACAAGAACATATGATACACATAATCAACTATATCACATTTCCTGTAAGGAAATCTTTATTTCTCAGTATACATTTGGGTGGGTACCCGGCTGTCCTGAAAGACTCTGGGAAAGAACGTTACCAGTAAGTAACTTCGTTTTTCCCCTAATCGTCTTTCAGGACAGCCACCTGAGAGGATAACCGAGCACTTACCCTTAGGGCGGGACCACAGCTTGTAGGACTTTGCGTCCAAAGGTCTGATCCTTGGCTGATCACAGGTCCACTCTATAATGTTTTACAAACGTGGCGAAGCTGGACCAGGTTGCCGCCTTACAAATTTGTTCTGGCGTTGCTCCAGCTCTCTCTGCCTGTGACGCTGCCATTGACCTTGAGGAGTGTGCCCTGATTCCGTCTGGGATCTGCATGCCCCTTAGTTCGTACGCCTGTTCAATGGCGTTTCTAAGCCACCTGGCTATGGTGCTTCTTGAAGCCTTATGCCCTTGCCTAGCTCCAGAAATTAAAATAAATAACGAATCCGTTTTTCTAAGCGTTTTTGTTACCTCTAAATAATGTAAGACGCATCTCCTGACGTCTAAATTATGAAACTTTATTTCCTGTTCTTTCGAAGGATTTGAACAAAATGAGGGTAACACTATGTCTTGGTCTCGGTGAAACTTCGAGGCCACTTTGGGCAGAAATCCCGGATCCATTTTAAAGACTATTCGATCCGGGAAAATCTGACAAAAGGGAGGTCTAATCGATAGGGCTCCTATCTCGCAGACCCTTTTGGCTGTAGTGATCGCTACCAAAAAGATTGCTTTCAGTGTCAGCATCTTTAGGCTGCAATCCTTTAAAGGTTCAAAGGGTTCTGCTGTCATAGTTTCCAGCACTAATGACAGGTCCTATTTTGGAAAGGCTGAACTCTGTATCGGTTTCTGCCTGCTCACGGATCTAAAAAGTCTGATTATCCATGGATTTGCTGCTAAGCGTTTTTCTTGGTAAACTGACAGTGCGGACACCTGGCTCTTTAGTGTACTGAGACTTAGGCCTTTATCTACACCACTCTGTAGAAATTCTAAGACTGCCATTGAGCTTTGTGTTTTGAAATTGTTTTCTGCACACCATCTGCTAAAGCATTTCCATACTTTTTGATATATAATCTGCGTCTCAACCTTCCTGCTTTTCAGCAGTGTCTCTATTAAGCGGCTTGAGAACCCTTTTGCTTTTAGCAGCTGCTCCTCAGATACCAGGCGGCTAAATTCCACCTTCCTACCTGGGGACAGTACACTGGGCCCTGTGAAAGTAGATCTTTTTGGACTGGTAACAACCAGGGGGGCTCTATGGTGAGTTCTTTGAGCATAGAGAACCACGGTCTCCTGGGCCAGTGAGGTGCTATGAGAATCAGAGATGTGTTCTCTGTACGCAACTTTCTTATCACCGCTGGTATTAACACCGGTGGGGGAAAAGCATAACATGTCTTGAACGTCCAATTTTGTGCTAATGCATCTACCCCGAGAGCTCCATCTTCTCTTCTCAGGGAAAAGAATGCTTGAACTCTCCTGTTTTCTCTTGACGCAAATAAGTCCACCTGAGGTGTTCCCCATTTCTCTGTAATCTGCTGGAATACCTCCTGTTTTAGCACCCAATCGCCTTCTCTCACTTGCTTTCTGCTGAGGAAATCTGCCACTTTGTTTAAATCCCCTTTTAAGTGGACTGCTGATAACGAGAGTATGTTTTCCTCTCCCCAGCTCAGGATTTCCTTTGCTAAAGACCACAGGGCTCCGCTTCTGGTTCCCCCTTGTCTGTTTATGTAGGCGATTACTGATGAGTTGTCGGACCTGACCTGCACATGATGTCCCTTCAACTCTTTGCGGAAGGATTGAAGCGCAAACCATACTGCCTTCAACTCCTTCCAATTGGACGACTTCGTCCTCTCCTCCTTTCCCCAAGTCCCTTGTGAGATTTGGGAGTTTAAATGTGCTCCCCACCCTACCCCACTTGCATCTGTGGTTAGAGTTTGGGAAATAGGTAGGATCCATAACCTTCCTTTGTTTACATTTTCTGCTTTCCTCCACCACCATAGGGTCTTTTTTACCCCTGCTGGTATAAACACTTGTGTGTCCAGTGATTCCTGCTTGTGATCCCATATCTTTAATAGGAACATCTGAAATGGCCGAAAATGTAGACTTGCCCACTGTACCGCTGGAATTGCTGATGTTAGTAATCCCAACGTTGACATGACTTTCCTTACTGAACATGGTAGATTGGTCTGTATTCTTTTTATTTCTCTCTGAATTTTCTCTATCTTCTCCTTGGGTAGGAATATTCTTTGTTGCACTGAATCTATTATATACCCCAAATATTTTATTTGTTGAGTGGGTTGTAGATTGGATTTTTCTACATTTATCAACCAACCTAGACTTTCCAGGAATTTCCGTGTGTATTCTAGGTTTTCTAGCAATCTCCTGGGGGAGTCTGCAAAAAGGAGAAGGTCGTCTAAATAGGCAATGATGGATATGCCTTTTAGTCGCAATGGTGCCAGAGCTTCTGCCAGAATTTTTGTAAAAATTCTCGGTGAGGAAGAGAGGCCGAAGGGTAGCGCTCTGAACTGAAGGTGTAGAATTTCTTTCCCTGTTTTTATTGCTAGTCTTAGAAACTTCTGGCAACTTTGGTGTATGGGTATGTGCAGATACGCATCTTTTAAATCCAGGGAGACCATATAACAGCTTGGTGGTAACAGGGCCTTCACTGAGTATATGGAATCCATTCTGAATCTTTTGTAAGTTATGGATAGATTTAAGGGTTTGAGGTTGAGGATTGGTCTGACCTTTCCTGAGGGTTTTTGTACTCCAAATATATGGGAGTAAAAACCCTGCCCTTTTTCTTCTCTTGGGACCTTGATTATTACACCTTGCTTTTTGAGATCCGTTATGGCACTCATTAACCCTCTGGCTTTCCCTCTGTTTTTTGGAAGCCTGGTGGTGTAAAATCTGTTTGGGGGTGAACTTGAAAATTCCAGGTAATACCCCTCCTTTATTGTTCTTAAAATAAACTGACTGGAGGATATCTCTTCCCATTGCGGGAGGAAGGCCCCCAGTCTTCCTCCTACTGGGACTACTTTGTCATTGTTTATTTTTGGCTTGTTCAGGAGGACGAAAAATCGCTCCTCCCTTGCCTTTCCCTCTCTGGACCCAAGGTCTTTTCTGGTTTTCTGCCTTGGGTGTAGAGAAACGGGATCTTGTGTCCCCTCTCTGCTTCCTCTTATTCTGGTATGGCTGACTCCAGGTTGCTTTCCGTTTCAGCGGAAACGCCTTCTTTTTATCCGCTGTACGGTCCAGCACTTCTTCTAAACCTGGCCCAAACAGCAGGTCCCCTGTGAAGGGGATCCCGCAAAGCTTGGCTTTAGATGCGCAATCACCTTGCCATGTTTTTAACCAAAGGGCCCTCCGTGTGGAGTTAGTTAGTGCCGAAGATCTGGCTGCCATGCGTACCAGTTCTGCTGATGCATCTGCGATATACGCGATGCCTCGCAGAAGAGTGGGAAAAGAGGATAAAATCTGCTCTTTTGCAGTTCCTTCCTCGATGTGTGCCTGAATCTGGTTTAACCAGAACTCAACATTTCTGGCCACTACCGTGACTGCCATGGCTGGCTTTAGGCTTCCCACTGTGGAGTCCCATGACTTTCTTAACAGGGAGTCCATCCTCTTATCCATTGCTTCAGATAAGACCCCCATGTCCTCAAAAGCTAGATCCGTATGTCTCGATACTTGTGAGAACGCCGCATCTAGCTTCGGGTTTTTATTCCATATTGATGATTTGTCATCTGAAAATGGAAACCGTCTCTTTAAAGCTTTCGAAAAGAATGGCTTTCTTTCTGGTTCTTGCCACTCTTCTTTAATTGCCTCCACTAAGACGTCATGAACGGGAAAATTTTTCTTTTCCTGTTCCCCTAAACCCACATACATTTGATCATGTAGGGATAAAGGTTTTTTCTCAGTCTGTATACCTAATGTGGTATGAATGGCTCCCAGAAGATGGTCAACTTCTTCCAATGAGAGTTTGTACCTGGAGGGTTTTCTGGAATCCCCTTCCAGGGCCTCTCCTTCTGATTCTTGGGAGCCAGACGCTGCGCTGTCAGGCTCCTCGTCTGCCTCCTCCCTAGGGGCTGATGCAGTGCCTGCACTAGTGGAAGGTAGTGCTTGTACTTTTGGTTTTGTTTGTACTGTAGCAGGGGCAGTCTGCAGCTGTGGGATTTGAAACCCTTCAAAGAAGGTTTTAAAGGATTCAAATGTATTTGATAATTCTTTAACAGAAGCTGCTAAATCACTGCCCTGCTCAGTGGAATGTTCCTGCACCAACTTGCAAATACATTCTTTACACAATGCTTTCCCCCAGGAATCTTTAAGTGTATTTTTACAGGAAGGGCACCTCCTTTTTGAGTTGTGAGAGGGCCTGGCTTTGTCTGTTTTCTGAAATAAAATAAAAGACAAAACCCCACAAGTTAATACTACCATCATATTCTCCTGCAATTTTGCAGGTGCACAGCGTTTTTCATGTGGGCTTCCCTCACCAGGGGCCCCATGAACCACCCTCTGACACCCGAGGGCCCTTTACCCACCCCCCCCTTCTATTTTGTTGGATGAATCCCGGTGGGGGGCGGTGGGTCAGGCCAGGGAGGTTCCACACTAGGTCCCCCTTACCTTAACATGGCTGGAGCTGGTCTCTGCTGGAGCTGCAGTCTGGTCTCTACCTTCTGCGTCCGACATTTTGGTGTCACCACCGGAGCCTTTGCTGTCTCTACAGCATGTGCGGCTCCTCTCCAGCCTCTGCCTGGCTCCTTTTCATGATTCGCGGCCGGAACCGGAAGCCGCGAACCCGGAAGTGCACGCCCCTCCGCCGGACATGACGTCACTCGTCACAGGCGCTGTGCGGTCCCAATACCCGGCGTGATTACACTGCCAGTGCTTACACGCTGCTTGAGGGTATGGGACGGCTCGGCCTGCACCTCCTGCTACCGCTCTCGGATATTGAAAAGGGAGCCCCCCCGACCTCCATCTGCACTCAGGGATGTGGGGGTGACAATCCTCCTCCAGGTTAGTTGTTTGCCTGGACTGCCCAAGGAGCCTCTGCTCCTTTTTAGGACAACTGCCTGAGCCTCCTGACTCTCCTGGCTTGGCTCCTGTGGTGTCTCCCTTCTGGAGGAAACACAAATAACTGAGGAGCCAGCAGGGGAGGAGGAAATTTATAAGAAAGCTGGCGCAGGTGTTTCCTACAGAGGGGAGGAGCCAAGGTCTCTCAGGTGGCTGTCCTGAAAGACGATTAGGGGAAAAAATGTTTTGAGCCTAGTGCACACTACTAGTTTTTTTCCCTTGAACCCGGCGGGCTGAACAAAAAAAATCTGACAGCTCAGGTCAGAGCCACTGTACTAACTATTCAATGTTAGTACATGGATCTCCCCTGCTGTTCTATTGTGTTCTGACAGGGGGACAGCCCACCGCCAGAACACTCTGGTCAGTGATCTCAGCCGAACGGACGGCTTCTGTCGAACTGGCTGCAGTACACATTGGCCGAATGTTGGCTTCTATTGAACCGACCTATGCTGCCCAACATTCCGTCCGTGTGTACTAGGCTTTATTTTGTGAGTAAAGCCTTCAAGCTGAAGAAAACGTGAATTTCATAACTATAGCTTTGGACACCCTAACCGCACCACACCCCAGATAGCAAGGATAACTTGTCACAAATTTTTGGCAGTGTTGAATTGTAAGTCTAATGCCGCGTACACACGGTCGGACTTTCCGGCATACTTGGTCCGGCGGACCAGAGTGTGCCGGACAATCCGCCCGTGTGTGGGCGCCGGCGGACTTTTCCGGCGGACTTTTTCCCAAAAGCCCGCCGGACCTAGATTTGAAGAAAGTTTTAAATCTTTCCGCCGGACTCAGTTTCGGGCGGAAAGTCCGCTCGTGTGTGTGCTGGTCCGACGGAAAGCCCGCTCGTGTGTATGCTGGTCCGACGGACCAGATACGACACGAGGGCAGGGTATTGCATCTCGCGCTCGCTGCAATAGGAAAAACAAATTTTCCTATTGCGGCGAGCGCGGGGCATACCAGGCCCTTAGGTCTGGTATGGATTATAAAGGGAACCCCCTACGCCGAAAAAACGGCGTGGGGTCCCCCCTAAAATCCATACCAGACCCCGATCCGAGCACGCAGCCTGGCCGGTCAGGAAAGGGGGTGGGGACGAGCGAGCGCCCCCCCCCCCCTCCTGAACCGTACCAGGCCACATGCCCTCAACATGGGGGGTGGGTGCTTTGGGGGAGGGGGGCCACCCTGCGGGGCCCCCCCCCACCCCAAAGCACCTTGTCCCCATGTTGATGAGGACAAGGGCCTCTTCCCGACAACCCTGGCCGTTGGTTGTCGGGGTCTGCGGGCGGGGGCTTATCGGAATCTGGGAGCCCCCCTTAAATAAGGGGGCCCCCAGATCCCGGCCCCCCACCCTATGTGAATGAGTATGGGGTACATGGTACCCCTACCCATTCACCTAGGGAAAAAGTGTAAGTAATAAAACACACTACACAGATTTTTAAAATATTTGATTAAACAGCTCCGGGGGGGGATCTTCCTCCGGCTTCGGGGGTCTTCTTCCGGCTTCGGGGGTCCCTCCGCTTCATCTTCTCCCGGCGTCCGGCGTCCGGTTGGTTCTTCTCCGCTCTCTTCTCTCCAGTTCTTCGGCCGGCTCCTCTGCTGTCTTCAGGTAGCTCTCTTGCCAGCAGAGGTCCGGACTTCTTGTCTTCTTCTCTTCTCCAGATGTTGACACGACGCTCGATCCGGCTGGACTGCTCTCCGAGGGCTGCGTTGTGACTTATAAAGGCGGAGACCCCACCCCCTTTTGATGTCACAGTCCCTGGGCATGCTGGGACTGTGACGTTTTAGGGGGCGTGGTCAACATCACCCAGTGACCACGCCCCCTAAAACGTCACAGTCCCAGCATGCCCAGGGACTGTGACATCAAAAGGGGGCGGGGTCTCCGCCTATATAAATCAAAACGCAGCCCTTGGAGAGCAGTCCAGCCGGAGAGAGCGTCGTGTCAACATCTGGAGAAGAGAAGAAGACAAGAAGTCCGGACCTCTGCTGGCAAGAGAGCTACCTGAAGACAGCAGAGGAGCCGGCCGAAGAACTGGAGAGAAGAGAGCGGAGAAGAACCAACCGGACGCCGGGAGAAGATGAAGCGGAGGGACCCCCGAAGCCGAAAGAAGACCCCCGAAGCCGGAGGAAGATCCCCCCCCGGAGCTGTTTAATAAAATATTTTAAAAACCTGTGTAGTGTGTTTTATTACTTACACTTTTTCCCTAGGTGAATGGGTAGGGGTACCATGTACCCCATACTCATTCACATAGGGTGGGGGGCCGGGATCTGGGGGCCCCCTTATTAAAGGGGGCTCCCAGATTCCGATAAGCCCCCGCCCACAGACCCCGACAACCAACGGCCAGGGTTGTCGGGAAGAGGCCCTTGTCCTCATCAACATGGGGACAAGGTGCTTTGGGGTGGGGGGGGCCCGCAGGGCGGCCCCCCTCCCCCAAAGCACCCACCCCCCATGTTGAGGGCATGTGGCCTGGTACGGTTCAGGAGGGGGGGGGTGCTCGCTCGTCCCCACCCCCTTTCCTGACCGGCCAGGCTGCGTGCTCGGATCGGGGTCTGGTATGGATTTTAGGGGGGACCCCACGCCGTTTTTTCGGCGTAGGGGGTTCCCTTTATAATCCATACCAGACCTAAGGGCCTGGTATGCCCCGCGACGGGGCTCGCAAGGTGTCAATCTCGCCGATAAAAGCGGCAAGATTGACATCCTTTTCTAGTCCCGTCGCACCTGAGTCACGTTCAAAATGAACGGACTTGTCCGTGTGTGGGCAAGTCCGTTCATTCTGAAAGTCCGCCGGAACTCCGGTGAAAGTCCGTCGGAAAGACGGGCGGACTTAGCCCGCCGGAAAGTCCGGGCGTGTGTGGGCAAGTCCGTCCGTTTTAAAGTCCGGCGCACCTGGCGGACAAAGTCCGTCGGAAAGTGTGCCGGACCAAGTAGGATAGAAAGTCCGACCGTGTGTACGCGGCATAACAACTTGCTGCACATTTTCATTGGCAAGTTGTACACTTGCAGAGCACTCGAAGCACAAGTTCTAGTTGAAACTTTTCTAAGTTGTAGCAAATTTGCGTGGCAAGTCTCTAGTAAGAGCAAAATTGCAGTGGTGAGTCTACAGCAAGAGCTCTTCAAGTCTATAGCATGAAAATTCAGCCACAGTGACCCCTGTGGTGGGATGACTATTGCACAACATAACTGAACCAGAACTTGCAGCAGACTTGCAGAATGTTTGCAAAGAAAGTTGATCTGGAGTCATGAAATGAGGACTTGCTGCGATTGTGCAACAAATTTGTGAAGCCTGGCAAGTCTAGCAATAGCTTAGCAAGTCATTTTCAAACGTGCAGCACAATTGGTTGCTATCTGGGACTGATCTTCTAATTTTGAGTAGTATTGTACATAACCTTCACTCACCAGTGTTGCCAACCTCCCTGAAGTGAAATTTACTGATATGATGCCACAAATTTACTTACACCACCAAATTTCATGTGAAATTTACACATGAAATTTACACTTCACAGGTCCCAGAAGACTGCGGCCCATTTAAAGAGAGCTTCACGCATGCGCAGTATGAAACCCTTAGTCAAGATGGCAGCGCCAGCACCCATTAGCTGATTGAAGAATTGGCTTGGGTGAGGACACCGCTGGATGCCTGGACAGGTAAGTGGCCCTATATTAAAAGTCAGCAGCTACAGTATTTGTAGCTTCTGACTTTTATTTTTTTCTAAAGGAGCCTGGAGCTCCTTTTTAAGTTTGCCCATTATGTTCCACTGCAGCTCTCCTGTAAACAGTGAATTATTGCTGAGATGATTTACAATTGCTGTTTGCAGGGCTTTTTTTCAGCGGGAACGCGGGAGAATGCAGTTCCGGCACCTTCAGCACTGAATGTATGTAATGGCAAGAGGTGCTGGATTGTGTTACAGTGTCTATTGATGCTGGCTGCTGGGGGATCTATTGTTACTGGAGGTGCTTTTTTTTTTGCAGGGGTTTATTGTTTCTGGGGAGGTCTATTGTTGCTGCTGGGGGACCTATTGTGACTGGAAGCAATCTATTTTTGCAGGGGGGAGGTCTGTTGTTGCTGGCGGGGGATATATTGTTGCTGGGGGTCAATTGTTGAAGGGATTTACTGTTGAGGGAGCAGTCTATTGTAGCTGGCTGCTGGAGGGTCTATTAAGGCTGTCTGTGGGGGGGGGGGGATCTGTTGTTGCTGCCGGGGGTCTATTGTTGCTGGAGGGGGGGTATTTTTTGCAGGTGGTCCATTGTTGCTGGGGGGGGGTGAGAAGGGGTCTATTGGTGGCTGCAGGGGATCTTTTTTATACTGCTTTTCTTGTTATCATTAACAAATTTCATACAAATTACTTAGTACCACAAATGTTACTTGGTTCTGTATTTTCTAAAATGGTGCTCAGAGGTGGGTAGGAGCAGAGACAAGGGCTAACACCGAAAGGCAGCTCCGAGTTCCTGCACCTATTCTCTAAGAAAGAAAGCCCTTGCTGTTTGTATAACTAATTCTCTGTACATGTGTACTATGCACACAGATAAGTCATAACCAAAAATTCATGCTGAAAAATTGCATAAACTTACTTCATTTATTAACACAATATCCAATTAATGAATGTGTTTCTCACAGTCCCAAGTCAGGCACTTCCAAATTAACAGTTGGGAGCTGAAAGCTTGAATGTGATTGTAGCTACAGACAACATACCATTTGGTCTCTTCCCTCCTCCGCAGCAGCGGCCTGGCATTGTGGGCACAGGGCAGTATGGGGCTCTTGCTGTGAAGGGATCGGACACTGACGCTGGAGAAGGGGGAGAAAAAGCGAATAGCGGGGGCACAGGTCCCAGACTCCCAGCACGTGTCAGCACAGCTGCAGCAGCACCCCCAGTGGAAGTGAAACTGTGTCAGCGGGGAGAGGCAGAGGACAGATGATCACTCTGCCATGACAGGGCCACAGCTGGGACTAGAGGAGCAGTACTGGCAACATAGTACGTATTGCTAATCAATCTGAGATACTAGAAACTACCTCATAATTCACTAATTTGTTCACCTTTTAAATGTTCCCACCATCACCAGCTAGCGTGGCGACAGTTAAGGCTGAGGAAATTGAGCACTGTCGTGGAGTGTTGTGTGCACGTGCTTCTAGTTCCTTCTCTCATCTTTTCAGCCTTGAAAAAGCACTGTTCTGCCACGGATCTTGCTTTCAATGCCTTGTGGATCATCTACTGTCCAGTTGGGTTTCATTGCCTGCCTATAGTATGTCACCTCCTGCCATTTGCAACAGCTGCTTGGGTTTGTGAGTACACAAGGCCTTGCCTCACTTAGGGCATAGTTGTTCTCCTCTACATGGTGCAACATGTCTTTACAAAGACTCACAGAGGACCGCCCAGCTCCTATGGATGACGTCAGCCAATACTCTTCTATTGCTATCAGCAGCAATTTCTTGGTTTTTCCAGAAGGGTTTTAAGCCTGCAATAAAGATTCTGGGATCTCTACTACTGCAGAGTTGTCCTACCTGTAGTCCTTTATAGCTCTGCATCATGAGCCTCAGCTCTCAAGGGTTCTGAGCACACTCTGGTGCATTGTACCACTGAACCTGCTAATGCACCTCCACCCCTAAGTGGGCATGAGGTTTATATTATTATCTCTGATTCAAATCCAGAGTCTTCGCAGCCTTTTCCTGAGGAGCCTGTTTTTGTTTTTTTCAGCCAACTCCACATGACTCAGCTTTACAAGAAATTATTGATCCTCTGATTGATACTAAGCATGACAAGTGTATTCCAGATGTACCCACTTATTCACCCCATACTGCTATACCATTTTATCTCCAACCCCAATTACCTTTATTTAAATTAACGAGACCACACCAATCTATTGGAGTATAAAATGGCCACAACAGCCTATTTATTAAACAAACCGAATAAATAACTCCAATAACCTTAAATATATAAATAACATAACTTCAGTGCAAACAACATGTTATTAACTTCAATCTGTTAGTCAATGACGGCGCTACACCCTTTTACCACAATCAAACCATACATGCGGGAACCATTTCCAACTTGATAGGCCTCCAGCTGTACCGCTCGGAGACAACCCCTTGCCCGCAGTGTAACCATACCGGTATTCCATTTCTGGAATACACCGGAGGGGCCATACTAACGATGACCCCCCACCCCTTTTTACCACCTTTGTTTACCGCTACCGTCACCGACCAACAGAAAAACACAGCCAAACCACAGCTGTCGTGACGACCACTTCCTTCGAATCTGAAAAATAAACACACACGTTAAACACCCTAACAACAAATCTAATAGGGAGGGAGGGTGGGAAAATCTGCCTCCTCGTGTCTCTTCCTGCTCCACTGACCCCGTCCCAGCTCCACCCCTCCTCTTATATGGCCGCACCCCCAAAGTTTCCTGTTGTCTCCACCCCACCAGACCTGGCCAGCTTAACCCTGTGTGTGTCACTCAACACACTGTCATGCCCGGCCCTACACTATTCTCTTCTTCTTCTTTTCGTTCCGGGCCTCACTTGACAAGTGTATTCCAGATGTACCCACTTATTCACCCCATACTGCTATACCATTTTATCTCCAACCCCAATTACCTTTATTTAAATTAACGAGACCACACCAATCTATTGGAGTATAAAATGGCCACAACAGCCTATTTATTAAACAAACCGAATAAATAACTCCAATAACCTTAAATATATAAATAACATAACTTCAGAGCAAACAACATGTTATTAACTTCAATCTGTTGGTCAATGACGGCGCTACACCCTTTTACCACAATCAAACCATACATGCGGGAACCATTTCCAACTTGATAGGCCTCCAGCTGTACCGCTCGGAGACAACCCCTTGCCCGCAGTGTAACCATACCGGTATTCCATTTCTGGAATACACCGGAGGGGCCATACTAACGATGACCCCCCACCCCTTTTTACCACCTTTGTTTACCGCTACCGTCACCGACCAACAGAAAAACACAGCCACAGCCCGAAAGGATGAAACCTTATCCTTAAGGGCCCCTCCACACACTCAGTGCCCTTTGGATTCCCTCTTGCAGCCCCATGGTCCACAAATCGATTCCCACGTCCGTGAGGTGAACACCATCCCTACGTAAGTAAAGGCCTACATTAATTTCCAGCTCTCTGTGCCTTATCACCATGCCCCCTTGTTTCACCAAAAACCCCCCCACTACTTTGTTAATGCGAATGCGTGCCTTGTTCAGCCGTTCCACCGACCTTGCCATCCGCCAGGTGGTACGTGCCACTATGTCAGACCATACCAGCAGAGTATCGGGAAAAACCGTGCGGATGTATAGCAAATCCGCCTTAACGCTTGCTAGTATGTCTCTTACCGTGCGTACCCCTAAATCGTTCCCTCCTGCATGAATGACTAACACATGAGGTGGTCTGTCCAACCACGCATAACGCTCCACTTCCGTGACCACTCTACCCCACATCATACCCGGTCTCCCCAGCCACCTGATGTACGCCTCTCTCCTCGATATTCCCAGCTGTCTCCCGTCCGGTCTCGCATCACCTCTCCTGGCCCCCCAACACACATAGGAGTGCCCAAGAATCCATACGAGGCGTGGAGCACAGCCCCCTGTAATGAAAAACCACAACCACGGTAACCTCCTCCATTCATTTTTTTTTTTTTTGAAAAACTTAACACAAGTCCCACCTACCTGGACCATAATACCAGCCAACCCAGTTTTTTTTTTTTTTTTTATTCTAATATCATTTGAGGTCGGACGTAGGTGCGGAACCTTCTCGATTCCCATCTGCCGATCCTCCTCACGGCTGCCTCATCCAACCCACATCTGGCAGCTTCAGTAGCCGCCCCAATGCGAAAGGAGTGTGAAGCGTAAGCCTTCCCATCCAAACCTAACTCCATCAAACATTTTCTAAACACCGCTACAAATTGAAATTTTGATAAGTAAGACCCGTCTTCATGCCGCAAAAATGGCCCTTCCCCCCTTGGCCTTACCTGCGCCATTTCCTCGACCGCCCTTACTGGGCACACCGTGGATCCCGGCAGAGCGTACAACCATACGTCCACCCCCTTCCCCGCCTGATCGGTTTTTGACCTTCGCAGTCTCAAACACACCTTATCCCCGTGCGACCAAACGTCCTGCACCAGAATGCCACCTGCCTCCCCCCGTGCCGGGCTCACCAGTTCCCCGATTCTGAACGCCCCAAAAAATGCTAACGAAAAGGCTGCCCTGAACAGCGAACATTCATAACTGGAAGAACAAACTGACCCTAACTGCCCACAAATGGACACCAGGTTTTTAAAAGTAACAGGCCTTCTTTTATCTTTCCGCCCTTGACCTCTCTTGTACCCTTTGATGGCTTGTCTAACCCAAAAATCTTTAGTCCAATCCTCCCCTTTCTGCAGCTTGAAAAGGAATGACAAGGCCGCCATCTTCTTTTCAATAGAAGACACCGCCACCCCGTTTTCCATATTTCTGGACACAAAATACAAACCCAGCAATCTCACCTCGGTCCCATCCTTGTCCACACCAGCTTCTTGCAGTAAACCCTCCCATTCTCTCCATACCTTCATATATGCCATCCAAGTGGACCTACTCACTGACTGCTGGATCCATCCTGCGGCGACTCCAATGCCAGCTCCCAGATCCACTCCGGGCAGGGAATCCCTTCCTTTTCTGCTGTCGGGGCTAATTCCCTGAACTTGTCCCACTGAAAGCGAGACAGCGAATCAGCCAGTGTATTGTCAATCCCTGGTATGTGTACAGCATATATAAAGGTATTCAATTGCAAGCACCGCAATACCAACTGTCGCATTAGCCTAATGACAGGTTGGGAAGACGCTGACATGCGATTGACCACCTGCACAACCCCCCATGTTGTCACAATTAATTCTCAACTTTAAATTCTGGCAGGACCGCCCCCACAACTCCATAGCCAACACCACTGGAAATAGTTCCAGCAGTACCAGGTTCCGAAGAAACCCCGCTTTCACCCATGATTGTGGCCACGGTCCCGCGCTCCATTGCCCTTGAAAATATGCCCCATAACCTGTAGAACCCGCCGCGTCCGTAACCAGTTCCACATCGAAGTTACTTACCGGACCCGACATCCACACTGATCTTCCGTTGTACTCCGACAGAAATTGATACCATACCTTCAGGTCCTCCCGGTGTTCCCGCGACAGCCTGACAAAATGAGTAGGGGCTTTTGCTCCCGCCGTGGCTGCCGACAGCCTCCGACAAAACACCCTACCCATGGGTATGATCCTACAAGCGAAATTTAGCTTACCTAGCAACGACTGCAGTGTCCGCAACTGCACCTTCCGCCTTCCATGAATCTCCTGGATCTCCTTCTGTAAATCCACTAACTTTCCGTGCGGCAATCTGCATTCCATTGCTATGGAGTCAATTACTATACCCAGAAAACTAATTTCGGTTGTCGGGCCTTCCGTCTTTTCGGCTGCCAGTGGCACTCCGAACCTTCCCGCAATGTGCTGCAACGTTGACAATAAAATCGCACACACACTGGAGGAAGGAGGACCTATACACAGGAAGTCATCCAAATAATGGATAACCGAGTCCAGTCCCGACACATCCCTGACTACCCACTCCAAGAAGGAACTGAATGCCTCAAACATGGCGCAAGAGATGGAGCATCCCATGGGCAAACATTTATCGACGTAAAACTGTTCTTGCCAGTGGCAACCCAGCAGCCTAAAGCTTTCCGGATGTACTGGAAGTAGCCGAAACGCCGCTTCTATGTCAGATTTTGCCATGAGTGCCCCCTGTCCATACCTCTTAACCCACCGCACCGCCGCGTCAAAAGAAGTATAGGACACCGCACAGGCATCAGGGTCAATGAAATCATTGACCGAGCCCCCTTTTGGAAAGGATAAATGGTGAATCAATCGGAACTTATTCACTTCTTTTTTGGGCACCACTCCCAGTGGGGACACCACCAAATCCGGTAACGGCTTATCCGCGAATGGCCCTCCCATGCGGCCTAATGACACTTCTTTTGCCAATTTTTCTCCCACCACCCCTGGGTGTTGCAACGCTGATTTTAAGTTCCGTGCCATAGGGGGAACCACCTCCAAGGCACATGGTATTTTGAACCCCTCTCGAAAACCTACGGTAATCAGCGATGCCGCTTCCTTATCTGGATACTTACTTAGGAAAGGCAGCATCCTTTCCACCTTCACCGGCGTCATCCCTCTTGTTAGCAGACTCCCCGGTACGTTTCCCTTTTTTGAAGCATCTGGCCAGTGTGTGAGCTCCCCCACACCCTGAGCATTCATGCTTGAATTTGCATGATCCCCCAAACTTACAGTGTCCTTCGTTGTATTGCCAACACACCCCCCATCTTTTCCCGGCCGGTAGTCCTGAGGAGTGTGCACCCCCGGCCCCCCCTTGAAAAAACTGAGGCGAGGCCCTAGCCGAGGACATAAGTCTCATCCAAAGGCTGATGTCCTTATGGTCCCAACGCAGGGCCGGACGAACCGCTCTGCATTGCCGGAACTGCTCGTCATATCGCAGCCAAGCCGTTCCGCCATAAACTCTGTGTGCTTCCCCAATAGAATCCATATAACAAAACAATCCAGAGCAGTGCTCCGGATTCTTTTCGCCAATGACGCTGGCCATGATAGCGAACGCTTGTAGCCAATTGACAAACGTCCGCGGAATTAACCTGTATCTCCTCTTCTCCTCGTCTTCTTTTTTAGAGTCATCAGGCTTAACCCTGTCCAGGTTAAACTTCTCCAACGGCAACAAGGAAAATATTTCCACGTATTCCCCTTTTTGTATCTTTTCCCGAACCTCCTGTTTCAGATGTGCACCCAGCGGGCCCTCAAAGCAGACATACACCTCGCATCTCGCTGCGTCTGCAATCCTGACTATATCCGACCTACCCGCCTCCCCTGTTGCCCCTTTTTCCCCCGGCTTCTCTTTTGCACCCCCCGACTCCGGGGTCTTATCAGCAGACCTCCCCGTGGAAAGTTCCACCTCCCCACCAGCTAACACACCCCCGCCAGATCCTTGCGGAACTACGCTTGCGGCCGCCTGGGGAGGTTGTTCCCCAAAACGTCCCACTAGCGCCCTCAGGCCTTCCAACAGCTCCCTCAGTTGTCCCCCTGACCCCGAACTGGCGGATCCTTGCCCCGCCACTTGGTGGTCATGGCCCTGCGACACCAGTGTTGGTCGGGCTACTGCCCCTGCCGTACCTGCGTTGACTACACCCCATAAGTTTTGTAAAGCATTTGTAAAATCTTCATTGTCACTGGACTTACCGGGCTGACCCGGAGACCTCCCGACAGCCGCTGGTCTGGTTTCCACCGTCATATCCTGCTGGTGTGCATCCACCTCACCGTCTTCCAGCTCCTCGTCTGTGGACCGGTCCCCTTGGGGTGGGCTTGCCGGCGTGGTGAGCCCCCCAGGCGCATCCCTCCTGGAGGCCGTCTGCACCCGCGGAGACGTGACTCGTCCGACCTCTGCCATTCTGCTTCCAGCCTGGATCCCACGCCGCCCTAGATTGGCTGATACCGGGCCGGCCTGCTCAGTCCTCCGTCCGCCCCTCCGGAGGTCCCTCTCCCCGCCAGGTGACCGATTGCCGCCTGCGGTGTCAGCACCGCTTCTCCTCACCGCCCTGGTCGCTGCTGCAGCTCCTCTCGCGTTGCTGTCCTCCCCCCTCGGCTCGTACGAAGCTGCTGGGGGGTTCGCGCGTTCCGCACGCCTGGATCCCATCTTCAGTGAACCGGCGCCATCTTGACCCGTAGCCCTGCCCACCGCGCCGCGGCCGCGGCGTGTGTTCTGCCCGGGCCTAGCATCCAGCATCGTCTGGCTCCTTTTAGCTGGAGGGGCTGACTGCTCCCCCCTGGGACTGCGTGCCTGGCGACCCGTACGTCCATCGGGTCCAGGCGAATACCGCGCCGGCGGCCGCGACTTCCGCGCACGGGCAGTCCCTTCACCTCCGCTCGCCGATCCGCTTGCTTCATCTTCTATTATCCCAGCGACTTGGCTGTGGAGCCACTCCGGTCCCCTGGACGCTGCTGCCTGCCGCAAACGTGCGAGTATCAGGTCGATGTCGGCCATTGCTGTAGAGGAGCAGAGAAAATCTGCCTCCTCGTGTCTCTTCCTGCTCCACTGACCCCGTCCCAGCTCCACCCCTCCTCTTATATGGCCGCACCCCCAAAGTTTCCTGTTGTCTCCACCCCACCAGACCTGGCCAGCTTAACCCTGTGTGTGTCACTCGACACACTGTCATGCCCGGCCCTACACTATTCTCTTCTTCTTCTTTTCGTTCCGGGCCTCACTTTCTACCCTGCAATTAAGGGATCAGTTTGCTATTCGAGGCCGAGTCTTACAGAAACACTCCAGTCATCCGCTTTAACAAACATACCACCAAACAGGTTCTTACCCTTAAAGATTTCACTGACTTTTCCCAGGATTTTGTTCCAAGATGTCAGCTTGACACTCTGCAAAGAGACTGCACTATTTTAAGGTCAGACCCTCATAACCTGAAACTTTTGTAACAAATGCCTAAGGTTATGCTTTTCAGCTGCAGTGGTCTCTCTAAGCTTGTCTCTTCCATGGGTCTAATGTCTATTCATATGCATAGGGTTCTTTGGCTTCATGGCTAAAATGCAAAGCTACCCTTAAGAAGCATTTAATTTACTCTTCTATTCAGTTCTGCCCTTGACCAAGTCATTGTTGATACAACTGGTGGTCAGACTGCACCGCTTTCTCAGCAGAGAAGGTCTGTAGATGAGCTGGAAAACTCCATTCTTCCCTTGCTTCTACAGTGGTACCCCATAGATGTTCACATAGCACAGGTGTGCGCAGCCTATTGCATTAGGGTGTGCACCCCAAACAGAACCTCATGTATGTGTATGTATATATATATATATATATATATATATACACACACACACACACACCACACAGAGCTTTGTGTACATAGGAACAGCGATCTGGTTCTTCTCCCTGAAAATCAGGGATAAAAAATAGCCAGATTAGTAAGTAAAAGCGGCACACATTACACATTGTTAGGCGAACAGGTAGCCTCTTTCCAGCCAGTGTCATTAGTACGGTGTACAGTATTATCACCGTTCACTGTATTGGTGTCACTAATGGCGTCAGTGTCAGTTCGCGACCCTCCCAGTCAGTGTCAGCACCAAATTGCCTGTCACCCTATCACAGTCCCATTATAAGACGCTGGTCACCGCCATTACCAGTATAGTGTCATAGCTGCATAAATTCCAATATATATATATATATATATATATATAAATATATATATATATATACCACAGTTTGTAGACACTATAACTTTCACACAAACCAATTAAAATACACTTATCAGGATTTTTTTTACCAAAGACATGTAGCAAAATAATTTATTAACGTGCGGTCCCTCTAGGTATGATAACCTCCCTATACCTAGTAGACCACCACTGCGCCTCTGGAGATCAACCTAGGTTATGACTATCCTTAGTTGGTGTTTTCTACCTATAGCTGCCACTTTAAGTGAATATAAACCATATACCAAATAAATTTCAAATCTTGTGACGTGCTAGTGGTGTCCTACACCCACGTGAAGAATCCAAAATTTGTGGCGCTATCCTAAATGCACTTGTGTTAACACTGTATCCAGTGTAAAAAACTAATCTAGTGTACCCTTTATTTCAGGTGTAGAATGAAAATTCAAAAATCAAAAATCAAAAATGAATACTAAATAAATCAATTAAATACATCAAATAACTACCATACCAACAGTGACTTAGTGCTGATAAAAATAAATCATATATGTGACACCTTCCTTAGAAAATAGGTGACTTAATATAAATAACTAGCACCTTGCTTATTAACAATGTGACTGAAAAATATGACTGAAAAGTAAAGTCCGTGAAAAATACACACGTATGTGTAGAAAAAAGTCCGTGATAGTGGTTGGATAAAAAGTAACAATTGTGCCACAGCAAGTCCTTAGTGTATCCTGATGTTAGATGGAACCTTCCACCACACCTCTGTGTTCAGTGCTCCCTCTCCCAATAGACAGTCTCTCACCAGCTCTCTCTGCCTCCACTCTCGTATGAGGCTATAAAGCATAGGAGTATCCAGGCTATCAGCAGGGGTGAAGTTACATCCATCCAGGGATTTGCTCCATATAAGAATGAAAAAAACTCCCAATAGTGTGATAACGTCACAACTTTTAATAATACACACTTCAAATAGCACTACAAAGGATGCACTCACATTGTGTAAAATCTTTAAAAGCACAGCACAAAACCACAGCAATCTGCACACAGCAAAATCAACACAGCGATCTGGACAAGCCTCACTGGGGGGTATGCGGTCACGGCGGACCCTGTCACGGCTGGCGTGTAAGAAGACTCTCTCACCCTCTCCTCGCTTGCCCGTCCACCGGACACACCGTCTCTCCTGTTAGGCAGACCACCACGATCGCTTCCTCCTGTCACTAGGTATGTAGTGTTTAACCTCCGCTCGGCCACGCCCCCGACATGTTTCGCTACGTCTGTAGCTTATTCATGGGATAGGCCGCTCAAAGCATCAATCTCCTTTTATGTACTCCCCTACTCTCCATAAAAGTAGAGAGATCACAGTGCGCATGCGCATCCTGTGTATCTCGCGCCTGCGCAGTTCGAGTGTCCCCGTGAGCGCAAACCCCCGCTGCTCATATAGGCCGGTCTGCAGTGTATAATACACCTCAACCAGATTGTCGGCAGCTCTCTGATGGATCATCCATATTACTGGCTATATTACAGAGTAGTGGGTGATTTTATAGCATTCTACCGTTCTGACATGTTTTTCCAACACACTTTATGTGCTCTAAAATACATTAAAATATACAATGTTATTACAACAAATATATTATGACTTCTCCAAGCACTATCTAATCAGGTTATTGATAACACACCTACTTAATATTTAAAATTATATATCCATAAAGATAAATGATGTGATAACATAAATGGGAAAACTAAGACTTAAATGAAGTGATGATATTAAATATCATATTAAATATCCTGAATCGTCTTGCCACGTGCAGCTGGCATAGCTAATATATAGTGTAAAACAAATAAAAATATATTATTAAATAAAAAAGTTAAAAAATTTTTTTTTTTTTTTTTTTTTTTATTTTTTAAAAAATTTTATTTAAAAAATTTTTTTTATTTATTATTATGGCTGGGCTGCGTTTGACATATTAAAGCTGAAACCCGAAACTCCTTGATTCAGTCTTGAATCGTTCTAAATCCATAAATTAAAATCATCATACACACTGCTATTGGTCATTCGTGCGATTCTAATCTTTGCACTAATGTTACGTCAAACCGCAGCTTCATGTATGGATCTCTAAAAATCTGTATGAGACAATATTAGGCTAAAAGTGGATCCTGTATTTCAATTAAAATGGGGGATTCCCATATCATAACTGAACGAGATTGTTTAGTTAAAAGTCATTGATGAAGCAATTGAGATCTAGTTCAATGTTAAGTCCCCTCGGGGTGAGACTTTTAAAAAGGAATATCCATTCCGTTTCTCTGCGTGACAAGTCTCTCACTCTATTTGAGCCCCTCCATGAGGGGTATACCACATCAATGCCACAAAATTGCAGCAGCGATGGGTCCTGTTGATGTTTTTCCTTAAAGTGCATGGATACGCTGTGGTACTTATAACCGTTTTTTATGTTGGTCAAATGCTCATTAATCCGAACCTTCAGTTGCCTTTTAGTTCTACCAACATAATACAGACCACAGGGGCACCACATGAGGTAGACAACATGTGTTGTGGTACACGTACTAAATTCTTTGATCTCAAACCTCTCTCCTTCTCTATTGGTGACACTGGTGATGCCTCTATTACTAACCTTCACTGTTTTGCAACAGACAACCCTCCTACAACAAAAGAAACCTCTAAAATTAAAAGATAAGGACCTTGGATTTGGTGGATCCAAAATCTTCTTAACTATTTTGTCTCCTATACTTGGGGCCCTCCTATAAATGAATTTCGGTTGGGTTGGTAAAATTTCTCCCAAGTGTTTGTCCTTGCAGAGGATATACCAATATTTTCTAAAAATGTGCTCAATTTCCTTATATTGGCAGTGGAATCCAGAAATAAAGCTCACTTGATGTTGGGTATCCTCTTTTACCACTTCCTTTTCCTTTAGACATCGTTCTCTAGGAATGTCTGCTATTTCTTGTGTAATTTTGGTTAGTATATCCTCCTTGTAACCCTTCTGAATAAACTTCTTCTTCAAGATCTCCGATTGAGTTAAGAAGTCGTCCTTCAGAGTGCAATTCCGACGGATCCGCAATAGTTGGCCCTTTGGGATATTTTTTATCCAAGATGGATGATGTCCACTGGCCACAGACAAATAGCTATTGCGGTCCGTCGGTTTGAAATACACCTTGGTTTTCAACGTGCCACCTACTTTCTCTATGACAACATCTAAAAAGTTTACTGTAGTCTCGCTAATTTGGTAATCCAATTTAATATTATTGGTGTTCCTATTTAATTGCTCCAGGAATATTTCCAAGGATTCCTTGGGCCCCTCCCATATTAACAAAATATCATCGATAAATCTTCGATAGAAGATCAACTGAGGCCTATTAGTATTAAACACCCGTCTATCCTCCCATTCAGACATGAACAGGTTGGCGAGACTGGGGGCATATTTGGCCCCCATTGCCACGCCAACCTGTTGGGAGTAGAACTGTCCATCGAACCAGAAGTAACTGTGGGACATGCAGAAATCTAATGCATGTCCCACAAATTTCTTCTGTGCAAAAGGGATATCATCCCGCCTACTGAGTGCCCAGTTTAGGGCCAACGCAGCATCCTCATGCTGTATGTTGGTATAAAGAGACGCTACGTCTGCTGTTACCAAGTAGGATGTTAATGTGGGGTCAAGTTTCACTGGTTCCAGCAGCCGTAGCAAGTCAGCAGTATCCTTTAGGTAAGCTTTTGTTGTCTTCACACTAGGCTGAAGAAACTTGTCTAAATATTCGCCCAACCTCGCAGTAACTGATCCGATTCCATTTACTATGGGGCGTGGAGGTGGGAACTGGGTGTTTTTGTGCACTTTAGGTAGCGTGTATATCACTGGTATGCGACTTGCACTTGGAACCAGATACCTTTTCTCTCTGGGGTTTAAGGCCTTCAATCCGAATCCCCATTCTACAAGTGTAGTCAATTGTGCACTATATGACTCTGTAGGGTCAGATTTCAATTTCCTGTAAGTGTTCTGATCGCTCAATAACTCTACCAGTTGATCATGGTAAAATTGCTTGTCCATGACTACCACCCCTCCCCCCTTGTCGGCTGGGCGAATGATGATATTTTTCCTATTTTCCAAGGAATCTATCCCCTCCTTAATGTAATGGGGGTTTATCCCTTTCTTAACCGGGAGTACCTCAATATCTTTCAATACCAGGTTTTTAAACACCTCTACATAATGGTTATTCTGAATTTGGGGATTGAAGATAGATCTGTTCTTCAGGCCACTATCTATGTTAGCTGGGGCTGTCGACGCCCTCATTCCTGCTTCCACCGGATGATTCAAAAAATGTTTCTTTAGATTTATTGAACGGATGAATTTATGTGTATCGATGTACACCTGGAATTTATTCATTCTCTTTTTCGGAGCACATTTAAGACCTAGGTTTAAGATGTTCATTTCCCTATGATCCAATGTGATTCCGCTTAAATTATAAATTCCAGTGTTCACATGTCCCTCGGACGTTTTTTTGGGTTGCTTTGATCTACCAGCCCTGCATCCCCTCCTTCTCTTGGTGGGGGCCTTGTATTCATGTCTTGCATGTATGGGGGTCCAGATCTTCCTCCCCCTCTCTGTTGTTGTATTCGGGGGTTCCCTCTCGGTGTCCCTCGTTTCCCTCCCCGCCCCCGTTGCCCTAAAAAAGATTGGTGATGTGCTGGTGGATCCCAATAGCCTTCATCTTCCAACCCTGTGTATCTATTATACAGCGGGATTCCATTATTTATTTCTGAATAATGGTTCGGTGGGGGAAGTTGTCTCCACTGGTGGTATTCCTGTGGAGGATGGTATCCTCGTGATCCATCTTCTCTGTATGGTGATTGGTAATTGTATTCTCTTCTTTGTGGGGTGTTATTTCTATAGGGTCTAGGTGATTGATAATCGTAGTCTCATGGGTGGTACCACCAGGCCCCGGGAATAACCATACGAGAGATATGGGTCAGTTTGGCGGATATGGCTACTCTCCCAGACCAGGGCGACCTGGAAGGGGAGACTACGATTATCAATCACCTAGACCCTATAGAAATAACACCCCACAAAGAAGAGAATACAATTACCAATCACCATACAGAGAAGATGGATCACGAGGATACCATCCTCCACAGGAATACCACCAGTGGAGACAACTTCCCCCACCGAACCATTATTCAGAAATAAATAATGGAATCCCGCTGTATAATAGATACACAGGGTTGGAAGATGAAGGCTATTGGGATCCACCAGCACATCACCAATCTTTTTTAGGGCAACGGGGGCGGGGAGGGAAACGAGGGACACCGAGAGGGAACCCCCGAATACAACAACAGAGAGGGGGAGGAAGATCTGGACCCCCATACATGCAAGACATGAATACAAGGCCCCCACCAAGAGAAGGAGGGGATGCAGGGCTGGTAGATCAAAGCAACCCAAAAAAACGTCCGAGGGACATGTGAACACTGGAATTTATAATTTAAGCGGAATCACATTGGATCATAGGGAAATGAACATCTTAAACCTAGGTCTTAAATGTGCTCCGAAAAAGAGAATGAATAAATTCCAGGTGTACATCGATACACATAAATTCATCCGTTCAATAAATCTAAAGAAACATTTTTTGAATCATCCGGTGGAAGCAGGAATGAGGGCGTCGACAGCCCCAGCTAACATAGATAGTGGCCTGAAGAACAGATCTATCTTCAATCCCCAAATTCAGAATAACCATTATGTAGAGGTGTTTAAAAACCTGGTATTGAAAGATATTGAGGTACTCCCGGTTAAGAAAGGGATAAACCCCCATTACATTAAGGAGGGGATAGATTCCTTGGAAAATAGGAAAAATATCATCATTCGCCCAGCCGACAAGGGGGGAGGGGTGGTAGTCATGGACAAGCAATTTTACCATGATCAACTGGTAGAGTTATTGAGCGATCAGAACACTTACAGGAAATTGAAATCTGACCCTACAGAGTCATATAGTGCACAATTGACTACACTTGTAGAATGGGGATTCGGATTGAAGGCCTTAAACCCCAGAGAGAAAAGGTATCTGGTTCCAAGTGCAAGTCGCATACCAGTGATATACACGCTACCTAAAGTGCACAAAAACACCCAGTTCCCACCTCCACGCCCCATAGTAAATGGAATCGGATCAGTTACTGCGAGGTTGGGCGAATATTTAGACAAGTTTCTTCAGCCTAGTGTGAAGACAACAAAAGCTTACCTAAAGGATACTGCTGACTTGCTACGGCTGCTGGAACCAGTGAAACTTGACCCCACATTAACATCCTACTTGGTAACAGCAGACGTAGCGTCTCTTTATACCAACATACAGCATGAGGATGCTGCGTTGGCCCTAAACTGGGCACTCAGTAGGCGGGATGATATCCCTTTTGCACAGAAGAAATTTGTGGGACATGCATTAGATTTCTGCATGTCCCACAGTTACTTCTGGTTCGATGGACAGTTCTACTCCCAACAGGTTGGCGTGGCAATGGGGGCCAAATATGCCCCCAGTCTCGCCAACCTGTTCATGTCTGAATGGGAGGATAGACGGGTGTTTAATACTAATAGGCCTCAGTTGATCTTCTATCGAAGATTTATCGATGATATTTTGTTAATATGGGAGGGGCCCAAGGAATCCTTGGAAATATTCCTGGAGCAATTAAATAGGAACACCAATAATATTAAATTGGATTACCAAATTAGCGAGACTACAGTAAACTTTTTAGATGTTGTCATAGAGAAAGTAGGTGGCACGTTGAAAACCAAGGTGTATTTCAAACCGACGGACCGCAATAGCTATTTGTCTGTGGCCAGTGGACATCATCCATCTTGGATAAAAAATATCCCAAAGGGCCAACTATTGCGGATCCGTCGGAATTGCACTCTGAAGGACGACTTCTTAACTCAATCGGAGATCTTGAAGAAGAAGTTTATTCAGAAGGGTTACAAGGAGGATATACTAACCAAAATTACACAAGAAATAGCAGACATTCCTAGAGAACGATGTCTAAAGGAAAAGGAAGTGGTAAAAGAGGATACCCAACATCAAGTGAGCTTTATTTCTGGATTCCACTGCCAATATAAGGAAATTGAGCACATTTTTAGAAAATATTGGTATATCCTCTGCAAGGACAAACACTTGGGAGAAATTTTACCAACCCAACCGAAATTCATTTATAGGAGGGCCCCAAGTATAGGAGACAAAATAGTTAAGAAGATTTTGGATCCACCAAATCCAAGGTCCTTATCTTTTAATTTTAGAGGTTTCTTTTGTTGTAGGAGGTGTGTCTGTTGCAAAACAGTGAAGGTTAGTAATAGAGGCATCACCAGTGTCACCAATAGAGAAGGAGAGAGGTTTGAGATCAAAGAATTTAGTACGTGTACCACAACACATGTTGTCTACCTCATGTGGTGCCCCTGTGGTCTGTATTATGTTGGTAGAACTAAAAGGCAACTGAAGGTTCGGATTAATGAGCATTTGACCAACATAAAAAACGGTTATAAGTACCACAGCGTATCCATGCACTTTAACCACTTGCCGACCGCCGCACGACTATATACGTCGGCAGAATGGCACGGGCAGGCAAAAGGACGTGTATGTACGTCCTTGCCTGCCCGCGGGTGGGGGGTCCGATCGGACCCCCCCCCGGTGCCTGCGGCGGTCGGCAAATCTTCTCCGGCGATCGGAGGTGAGGGGGAGGCCATCCATTCGTGCCCCCCCCCTCGCGATCGCTCTCAGCCAATGGCATCATTTCCCTGCCTCTGTATTGTACACAGAGGCAGAGGAAATGATGTCATCTCTCCTCGGCTCGGTATTTTCCGTTCCGGGCCGAGGAGAGAAGACTGCAATGTAAGTGCACAACACACACACACACAGTAGAACATGCCAGGCACACAAAACACCCCGATCCCCCCCCCGATCGCCCCCCGATCCCCCCCCAATCACCCCCCCCCCTGTCACAAACTGACACCAAGCAGGTTTTTTTTTTTTTTTTTTTTTTTTTTTTCTGATTACTGCATGGTGTCAGTTTGTGACAGTTACAGTGTTAGGGCAGTGAGTGTTAGGCCCCCTGTAGGTCTAGGGTACCCCCCTAACCCCCCCTAATAAAGTTTTAACCCCTTGATCACCCCCTGTCACCAGTGTCGCTAAGCGATCATTTTTCTGATCGCTGTATTAGTGTCGCTGGTGACGCTAGTTAGGGACGTAAATATTTAGGTTCACCGTCAGCGTTTTATAGCGACAGGGACCCCCATATACTACCTAATAAATGTTTTAACCCCTTGATTGCCCCCTAGTTAACCCTTTCACCACTGATCACCGTATAAGTGTTACGGGTGACGCTGGTTAGTTTGTTTATTTTTTATAGTGTCAGGGCACCCGCCGTTTATTACCGAATAAAGATTTAGCCCCCTGATCACCCGACGGTGATATGCGTCGCCCCAGGCAGCGTCAGATTAGCGCCAGTACCGCTAACACCCACGCACGCAGCATACGCCTCCCTTAGTGGTATAGTATCTGTACAGATCAATATCTGATCCGATCAGATCTATACTAGCGTCCCCAGCAGTTTAGGGTTCCCAAAAACACAGTGTTAGCGGGATCAGCCCAGATACCTGCTAGCACCTGCATTTTGCCCCTCCGCCCAGCTCGGCCCAGCCCACCCAAGTGCAGTATCGATCGATCACTGTCACTTACAAAACACTAAACGCATAACTGCAGCGTTCGCAGAGTCAGGCCTGATCCCTGCGATCGCTAACAGTTTTTTTGGTAGCATTTTGGTGAAATGGCAAGCACCAGCCCCAGGCAGCGTCAGGTTAGTGCCAGTACCGCTAACACCCACGCACGCACCGTACACCTCCCTTAGTGTATAGTATCTGAACGGATCAATATCTGATCCGATCAGATCTATACTAGCGTCCCCAGCAGTTTAGGGTTCCCAAAAACGCAGTGTTAGCGGGATCAACCCAGATACCTGCTAGCACCTGTGTTTTGCCCCTCCGCCCGGCCCAGCCCAGCCCACCCAAGTGCAGTATCGATCGATCACTGTCACTTACAAAACACTAAACGCATAACTGCAGCGTTCGCAGAGTCAGGCCTGATCCCTGCGATCGCTAACAGTTTTTTTTGGTAGCGTTTTGGTGAACTGGCAAGCACCAGCCCCAGGCAGCGTCAGGTTAGTGCCAGTAGCGCTAACACCCACGCACGCACCGTACACCTCCCTTAGTGGTATAGTATCTGAACTGATCAATATCTGATCCGATCAGATCTATACTGGCGTCCCCAGCAGTTTAGGGTTCCCAAAAACGCAGTGTTAGCGGGATCAACCCAGATACCTGCTAGCACCTGCGTTTTGCCCCTCCGCCCGGCCCAGCCCAGCCCACCCAAGTGCAGTATCGATCGATCACTGTCACTTACAAAACACTAAATGCATAACTGCAGCGTTCGCAGAGTCAGGCCTGATCCCTGCGATCGTTAACAGTTTTTTTGGTAGCGTTTTGGTGAACTGGCAAGCGCCAGCGGCCTAGTACACCCCGGTCGTAGTCAAACCAGCACTGCAGTAACACTTGGTGACGTGGCGAGTCCCATAAGTGCAGTTCAAGCTGGTGAGGTGGCAAGCACAAATAGTGTCCCGCTGCCACCAAGAAGACAAACACAGGCCCGTCATGCCCATAGTGCCCTTCCTGCTGCATTCGCCAATCCTAATTGGGAACCCACCACTTCTGCAGCGCCCGTACTTCCCCCATTCACATCCCCAACCAAATGCAGTCGGCTGCATGAGAGGCATTTTTATGTCCTCCCGAGTACCCCTACCCAACGAACCCCCCCAAAAAAGATGTTGTGTCTGCAGCAAGTGCGGATATAGGCGTGACACCCGCTATTATTGTCCCTCCTGTCCTGACAATCCTGGTCTTTGCATTGGTGAATGTTTTGAACGCTACCATTCACTAGTTGAGTATTAGCGTAGGGTACAGCATTGCACAGACTAGGACACACTTTCACAGGGTCTCCCAAGATGCCATCGCATTTTGAGAGACCCGAACCTGGAACCGGTTACAGTTATAAAAGTTACAGTTACAAAAAAAGTGTAAAAAAAAAAAAAAAACACAAACAAAAATATAAAATAAAAAATAATAGTTGTAGTTTTATTGTTCTCTCTCTATTCTCTCTCTCTCTCTCTATTCTCTCTATTGTTCTGCTCTTTTTTACTGTATTCTATTCTGCAATGTTTTATTGTTATTATGTTTTATCATGTTTGCTTTTCAGGTCTGCAATTTTTTATACTTTACCGTTTACTGTGCTTTATTGTTAACCATTTTTTTGTCTTCAGGTACGCCATTCACGACTTTGAGTGGTTATACCAGAATGATGCCTGCAGGTTTAGGTATCATCTTGGTATCATTCTTTTCAGCCAGCGGTCGGCTTTCGTGTAAAAGCAATCCTAGCGGCTAATTAGCCTCTAGACTGCTTTTACAAGCAGTGGGAGAGAATGCCCCCCCCCCCCACCGTCTTCCGTGTTTTTCTCTGGCTCTCCTGTCTCAACAGGGAACCTGAGAATGCAGCTGGTGATTCAACCAGCTGACCATAGAGCTGATCAGAGACCAGAGTGGCTCCAAACATCTCTATGGCCTAAGAAACCGGAAGCTACGAGCATTTTATGACTTAGATTTCGCCGGATGTAAATAGCGCCATTGGGAAATTGGGAAAGCATTTTATCATACCGATCTTGGTGTGGTCAGATGCTTTGAGGGCAGAGGAGAAATCTAGGGTCTAATAGACCCCAATTTTTTCAAAAAAGAGTACCTGTCACTACCTATTGCTATCATAGGGGATATTTACATTCCCTGAGATAACAATAAAAATGATTAAAAAAAAAAAAAAATGAAAGGAACAGTTTTAAAATAAGATAAAAAAGCAAAAAAATAATAAAGAAAAAAAAAAAAAAAAAAAAAGCACCCCTGTCCCCCCTGCTCTCGCGCTAAGGCGAACGCAAGCGTCGGTCTGGCGTCAAATGTAAACAGCAATTGCACCATGCATGTGAGGTATCACCGCGACGGTCAGATCGAGGGCAGTAATTTTAGCAGTAGACCTCCTCTGTAAATCTAAAGTGGTAACCTGTAAAGGCTTTTAAAGGCTTTTAAAAATGTATTTATTTTGTTGTCACTGCACGTTTGTGCGCAATTGTAAAGCATGTCATGTTTGGTATCCATGTACTCGGCCTAAGATCATCTTTTTTATTTCATCAAATATTTGGGCAATATAGTGTGTTTTAGTGCATTAAAATGTAAAAAAGTGTGTTTTTTCCCCAAAAAATGCGTTTGAAAAATCGCTGCGCAAATACTGTGTGAAAAAAAAAAATGAAACACCCACCATTTTAATCTGTAGGGCATTTGCTTTAAAAAAATATATAATGTGTGGGGGTTCAAAGTAATTTTCTTGCAAAAAAAAAATAATTTTTTCATGTAATCAAAAAGTGTCAGAAAGGGCTTTGTCTTCAAGTGGTTAGAAGAGTGGGTGATGTGTGACATAAGCTTCTAAATGTTGTGCATAAAATGCCAGGACAGTTCAAACCCCCCCAAATGACCCCATTTTGGAAAGTAGACACCCCAAGCTATTTGCTGAGAGGCATGTCGAGTCCATGGAATATTTTATATTGTGACACAAGTTGCGGGAAAGAGACAAATTATTTTTTTTTTTTTTTTTTTTTTGCACAAAGTTGTCACTAAATTATATATTGCTCAAACATGCCATGGGAATATGTGAAATTACACCCCAAAATACATTCTGTTGCTTCTCCTGAGTACGGGGATACCACATGTGTGAGACTTTTTGGGAGCCTAGCCACGTATGGGACCCCGAAAACCAAGCACCGCCTTCAGGCTTTCTAAGGGCGTAAATTTTTGATTTCACTCTTCACTGCCTATCACAGTCTCGGAGGCCATGGAATGCCCAGGTGGCACAAACCCCCCCCAAATGACCCCATTTTGGAAAGTAGACACCCCAAGCTATTTGCTGAGAGGTATAGTGAGTATTTTGCAGACCTCACTTTTTGTCACAAAGTTTTGAAAATTAAAAAAAGAAAAAAAAAATTTTTTTTTTTGTCTTTCTTCATTTTCAAAAACAAATGAGAGCTGCAAAATACTCACCATGCCTCTCAGCAAATAGCTTGGGGTGTCTACTTTCCAAAATGGGGTCATTTGGGGGGGTTTGTGCCACCTGGGCATTCCATGGCCTCCGAAACTGTGATAGGCAGTGAAGAGTGAAATCAAAAATGTACACCCTTAGAAATCCTGAAGGCGGTGATTGGTTTTCGGGGTCCCGTACGCGGCTAGGCTCCTAAAAAGTCCCACACATGTGGTATCCCCGTACTCAAGAGAAGCAGCAGAATGTATTTTGGGGTGCAATTCCACATATGCCCATGACCTGTGTGAGCAATATATCATTTAGTGACAACTTTGTGCAAAAAAAAAAAAAATAAAAAAATAAATTGTCACTTTCCCGCAACTTGTGTCAAAATATAAAATATTCCATGGACTCAACATGCCTCTCAGCAAATAGCTTGGGGTGTCTACTTTCCAAAATGGGGTCATTTGGGGGAGGTTTGTGCCATCTGGGCATTTTATGGCCTTCAAAACTGTGATAGGTAGTGAGGAGTAAAATCAAAAATGTACGCCCTTAGAAATCCTGAAGGCAGTGATTGGTTTTCGGGGCCCCGTATGCGGCTAGGCTCCCAAAAAGTCCCACACATGTGGTATCCCCATACTCAGGAGAAGCAGCTAAATGTATTTTGGGGTGCAATTCCACATATGCCCATGGCCTGTGTGAGCAATATATCATTTAGTGACAACTTTTTGTAATTTTTTTTTTTTTTTTTTTTTTTTTTCATTATTCAATCACTTGGGACAAAAAAAATGAATATTCAATGGGCTCAACATGCCTCTCAGCAATTTCCTTGGGGTGTCTACTTTCCAAAATGGGGTCATTTGTGGGGGTTTTGTACTGCCCTGTCATTTTAGCACCTCAAGAAATGACATAGGCAGTCATAAATTAAAGACTGTGTAAATTCCAGAAAATGTACCCTAGTTTGTAGGTGCTATAACTTTTGCGCAAACCAATAAATATACACTTATTGACATTTTTTTTACCAAAGACATGTGGCCAAATACATTTTGGCCTAAATGTATGACTAAAATTGAGTTTATTGGATTTTTTTTAGAACAAAAAGTAGAAAATATCATTTTTTTTCAAAATTTTCGGTCTTTTTCCGTGTATAGCGCAAAAAATAAAAACGGCAGAGGTGATCAAATACCATCAAAAGAAAGCTCTATTTGTGGGAAGAAAAGGACGCAAATTTCGTTTGGTTACAGCATTGCATGACCGCGCAATTAGCAGTTAAAGCGACGCAGTGCCAAATTGTAAAAAGTGCTCTGGTCAGGAAGGGGGTAAATCCTTCCGGGGCTGAAGTGGTTAAGGAAAAACATCAACAGGACCCATCGCTGCTGCAATTTTGTGGCATTGATGTGGTATACCCCTCATGGAGGGGCTCAAATAGAGTGAGAGACTTGTCACGCAGAGAAACGGAATGGATATTCCTTTTTAAAAGTCTCACCCCGAGGGGACTTAACATTGAACTAGATCTCAATTGCTTCATCAATGACTTTTAACTAAACAATCTCGTTCAGTTATGATATGGGAATCCCCCATTTTAATTGAAATACAGGATCCACTTTTAGCCTAATATTGTCTCATACAGATTTTTAGAGATCCATACATGAAGCTGCGGTTTGACGTAACATTAGTGCAAAGATTAGAATCGCACGAATGACCAATAGCAGTGTGTATGATGATTTTAATTTATGGATTTAGAACGATTCAAGACTGAATCAAGGAGTTTCGGGTTTCAGCTTTAATATGTCAAACGCAGCCCAGCCATAATAATAAATAAAAAAAATTTTTTAAATAAAATTTTTTAAAAAATAAAAAAAAAAAAAAATTTTTTAATTTTTTTATTTAATAATATATTTTTATTTGTTTTACACTATATATTAGCTATGCCAGCTGCACGTGGCAAGACGATTCAGGATATTTAATATGATATTTAATATCATCACTTCATTTAAGTCTTAGTTTTCCCATTTATGTTATCACATCATTTATCTTTATGGATATATAATTTTAAATATTAAGTAGGTGTGTTATCAATAACCTGATTAGATAGTGCTTGGAGAAGTCATAATATATTTGTTGTAATAACATTGTATATTTTAATGTATTTTAGAGCACATAAAGTGTGTTGGAAAAACATGTCAGAACGGTAGAATGCTATAAAATCACCCACTACTCTGTAATATAGCCAGTAATATGGATGATCCATCAGAGAGCTGCCGACAATCTGGTTGAGGTGTATTATACACTGCAGACCGGCCTATATGAGCAGCGGGGGTTTGCGCTCACGGGGACACTCGAACTGCGCAGGCGCGAGATACACAGGATGCGCATGCGCACTGTGATCTCTCTACTTTTATGGAGAGTAGGGGAGTACATAAAAGGAGATTGATGCTTTGAGCGGCCTATCCCATGAATAAGCTACAGACGTAGCGAAACATGTCGGGGGCGTGGCCGAGCGGAGGTTAAACACTACATACCTAGTGACAGGAGGAAGCGATCGTGGTGGTCTGCCTAACAGGAGAGACGGTGTGTCCGGTGGACGGGCAAGCGAGGAGAGGGTGAGAGAGTCTTCTTACACGCCAGCCGTGACAGGGTCCGCCGTGACCGCATACCCCCCAGTGAGGCTTGTCCAGATCGCTGTGTTGATTTTGCTGTGTGCAGATTGCTGTGGTTTTGTGCTGTGCTTTTAAAGATTTTACACAATGTGAGTGCATCCTTTGTAGTGCTATTTGAAGTGTGTATTATTAAAAGTTGTGACGTTATCACACTATTGGGAGTTTTTTTCATTCTTATATGGAGCAAATCCCTGGATGGATGTAACTTCACCCCTGCTGATAGCCTGGATACTCCTATGCTTTATAGCCTCATACGAGAGTGGAGGCAGAGAGAGCTGGTGAGAGACTGTCTATTGGGAGAGGGAGCACTGAACACAGAGGTGTGGTGGAAGGTTCCATCTAACATCAGGATACACTAAGGACTTGCTGTGGCACAATTGTTACTTTTTATCCAACCACTATCACGGACTTTTTTCTACACATACGTGTGTATTTTTCACGGACTTTACTTTTCAGTCATATTTTTCAGTCACATTGTTAATAAGCAAGGTGCTAGTTATTTATATTAAGTCACCTATTTTCTAAGGAAGGTGTCACATATATGATTTATTTTTATCAGCACTAAGTCACTGTTGGTATGGTAGTTATTTGATGTATTTAATTGATTTATTTAGTATTCATTTTTGATTTTTGATTTTTGAATTTTCATTCTACACCTGAAATAAAGGGTACACTAGATTAGTTTTTTACACTGGATACAGTGTTAACACAAGTGCATTTAGGATAGCGCCACAAATTTTGGATTCTTCACGTGGGTGTAGGACACCACTAGCACGTCACAAGATTTGAAATTTATTTGGTATATGTAGCAAAATACAATTTGGTCTAATTCTATGAAGAAATTTATGGGGTTTTTTTAAAACGTTTTGGTCTTTTTTCATGTTTTATAAAATATTTTATATCATATTTATTTTATAAAAAATAAAAAACCCCAGAGGTGATCAAATTCCACATAAAGAAAGATCTATTTATATAAATATAATTTGTTTACAGGGTTGCACGACCACGCAATTGTGTATGGGCAAAAAAAGGTTGAACGAAATCAGCAGGATATGTTACACCAGAAGCCCTGGTGGAGTTCCCCCTTACACCAGAAGCCCTGGCGGAGTCCCCCCTTACACCAGAAGCCCTGGCGGAGTCCCCCCTTATACCAGAAGCCCTGGCGGAGTCCCCCCTTATACCAGAAGGCCCGACAGAGTCCCCCCCATTACACCAGAAGCCCTGGCAGAGTCCCCCCTTACACCAGAAGCCTTGGCGGAGTTCCCCCTTACACCAGAAGCCCTGGCGGAGTCCCCCCTTACACCAGAAGCCCTGGCAGAGTCCCTCCTTACACCAGAAGCCCTGCAGGGTCCCCCCTTACACCAGAAGCCCTGGCGGAGTCCCCCCATACACCAGAAGCCCTGGCGGAGTCCCTCCTTACACCAGAAGTCCTGGTGGAGTCCCCCCTTACACCAGAAGCCCTGGCGGAGTTCCCCCTTACACCAGAAGCCTTGGAGGAGTCCCCCCTTACACCAGAAGCGTAGTTGTCCCTAAGTGCTAGCTGGACAAGAAATCAACTGGGCATCTCCTGGAAGAGGGATGGAAGGGGACAGATGAGGGAGAGGGGGAGGGAGATGGGGGACTGCTTACTTACCAGAGGCTGGTATCTTGTAGCCACCATGGATCTTCCAGCTGCTGCACCTTAACCCCCCCCCCCCCTCCCCACACATCCCTTTTCTCAGGTAAAGGCTGCACACTAGGATTGCAATGTGGGCGGGGTAGACACTGGGGATGGGGGTGGGAGGAGGTGAACCGGATCAAGCCCTTTCTCCTCTTCTGTTCGTGGAAGGGAGGAAGGGGGATTTTGATTGGTCGGCACTGTGTCAGATGCTTTGACACAGGCGCAGACAGCAGCTCTAGCTTCTCCAGATATGGATGGTTGGCAAACCCTGCCGGAGGGAGGTTGCCGGGGGGGGGGGGGCACATGTGAAATCCACCCTCCTAGATTTTGCCATGCTCCCCTCGGCTCTGGTGAAAGCAGAAGAGGCACAGGATGGCAGGCGGAGTGCAGCTGTATCACCCCGCCGCCTACAGTAAGAGATCTGCTGCCAGAACTATAGAGGTAGCATCGGAAAATGCAGCCGGCTGCCTGCTTACCCCGCGGCTATAGTCCTTCTCATAGGTCAATCTATATAATATAAAATAGTAATATACAGTGGGGACAGAAAGTATTCAGACCCCCTTAAATTTTTCACTCTTTGTTATATTGCAGACATTTGCTAAAATCATTTAAGTTTATTTTTTTCCTCATTAATGTACACACAGCACCCCATATTGACAGAAAAACACAGAATTGTTGACATTTTTGCAGATTTATTAAAAAAGAAAAACTGAAATATCACATGGTCCTAAGTATTCAGACCCTTTGCTCAGTATTTAGTAGAAGCACCCTTTTAATCTAATACAGCCATGAGTCTTTTTGGGAAAGATGCAACAAGTTTTCACACCTGGATTTGGGGATCCTCTGCCATTCCTCCTTGCAGATCCTCTCCAGTTCTGTCAGGTTGGATGGTAAACGTTGGTGGACAGCCATTTTTAGGTCTCTCCAGAGATGCTCAATTGGGTTTAAGTCAGGGCTCTGGCTGGGCCATTCAAGAACAGTCACGGAGTTGTTGTGAAGCCACTCCTTCATTATTTTAGCTGTGTGCTTAGGGTCATTGTCTTGTTGGAAGGTAAACCTTCGGCCCAGTCTGAGGTCCTGAGCACTCTGGAGAAGGTTTTCATCCAGGATATCCCTGTACTTGGCTGCATTCATCTTTCTCTCGATTGCAACCTGTCCCTGCAGCTGAAAAACACCCCCACAACATGATGCTGCCACCACCATGCTTCACTGTTGGGACTGTATTGGACAGGTGATGAGCAGTGCCTGGTTTTCTCCACGCATACCGCTTAGAATTGAGGCCAAAAAGTTCTATCTTGGTCTCATCAGACCAGAGAATCTTATTTCTCACCATCTTGGAGTCCTTCAGGTGTTTTTTAGCAAACTCCATGCGAGCTTTCATGTGTCTTTCACTGAGGAGAGGCTTCCATCTGGCCACTCTGCCATAAAGCCCCGACTGATAGAGGGCTGCAGTGATGGTTGACTTACTACAACTTTTCGTCCCAAACGTCTTCCATTTAAGGATTATGGAGGCCACTGTGCTCTTAGGAACCTTAAGTGCAGCAGAATTTTTTTTTGTACCCTTAGCCAGATCTGTGCCTTGCCACAATTCTGTCTCTGAGCTCTTCAGGCAGTTCTTTGACCTCATGATTCTCATTTGCTCTGACATGCACTGTGAGCTGTAAGGTCTTATATAGACAGGTGTGTGGCTTTCCTAATCAAGTCCAATCAGTATAATCAAACACAGCTGGACTCAAATGAAGGTGTAGAACCATCTCAAGGATGATCAGAAGAAATGGACAGCACCTGAGTTGAATATATGAGTGTCACAGCAAAGGGTCTGAATACTTAGGACCATGTGATATTTCAGTTTTTCTTTTTTAGTAAATCTGCAAAAATGTCAATAATTCTGTGTTTTTCTGTCAATATGGGGTGCTGTGTGTGCATTAATGAGGGAAAAAAAGGCACTTAAATGAGTTTAGCAAATGGCTGCAATATAACAAAGAGTGAAAAATTTAAGGGGGTCTGAATACTTTCCGTCCCCACTGTAATTTCCAAAATAGTCCCACTCGTAGCTCTGTCACCGCCAGTGAGTGTCCATTGGTGGAGCAGGCAGTTTCACCAGAAAAGAGTGCTCGCTGGCAGGGGCTGATTAGGGTGTGGCCAGGCACACCCGGAACACCCCGTGCACATGCCTATGTCTCACAGCCTTTCTCTCAATCAACCGGCAGATCTCAAAGTCACAAAGCCTTGGTCTCATCTGCTAAGGCTTCTTGATAAAAGTAAACCCCTACTTTTCCATGTGGGTGGTTGTCTGTTGTTCTGTTAGATTATTTATTAGTTTGTATCCTAGCGGTTTTGAGGCTCAGGTTTTCTCCCGTAGCTCTTTTCTAATATTTAGATCAGATATCTTTATTTTACTTCCTCGTCTGGCATTCCTGTACCTGATTGTGGATCGAATTCCTACTCTAATAGAAATCCTTTCTTGAGTGTGTTGTTTCACCTATGCTCACATTACTCTCTGCTATGAAGTTTCTTCTTATGCCCCGTACACACGGTCGGACTTTGTTCGGACATTCCGACAACAAAATCCTAGGATTTTTTCCGACGGATGTTGGCTCAAACTTGTTTTGCTTACACACGGTCGCACAAAGTTGTCGGAATTTCCGATCGACAACCACGCGGTCACGTACACCACGTACGACGAGACTAGAAAAGGCCGGTTCAGAACCAAGCGCGGCACCCTTTGGGCTCCTTTTGCTAATCTCGTGTTAGTAAAAGTTTGGTGAGAGACGATTCGCGCTTTTTCAGACTCGTGGCTTTCAGATCGTTTTCTGCTGTTCAGTTTGTGCTTGTGGGTTTGTATCTGCTCTTCAGTGCGTGCAGTCAGTTCGTATCAGAGTTTTCTGTGTGATCTTGCCTGCTCGTTGCTGTTTTTCAGGTCGCTCTTCACAGGCCTTGCTGTTCTTCAGTGCGTTCTGTTACTTCGTTCTGAGCAGCCGACCGTTTTCTAGCCATGTTTCGTATGCGTACTCCTCGTAGAGTTCGTGCTGTGCGGGGGCTTGGTGTTGGGGTCCTGACCTTGACACAAGTCCAGTCCATGAACAGGGTGGGGAGGAGTTCATGGACCAAGAATTGGTTGCTTCAGCGTGACCAGTTCTCTCATATGCCTTTGCTCCGTGAGATCCGTGAGAATAATCCTGATGATTTCAGGAACTTTCTCAGGATGACGGACCCCGTGTTTCACCGTTTGTTGACTTTGCTGACCCCTTATATTAGCAGGCAGGATACCTGCATGAGGCAAGACATCACTCCGGAGCAGAGGTTGGTCGCTACCTTGCGGTATTTGGCCACAGGGAGAAGCCTGCAGGACCTCAAGTTCTCGACAGGCATCTCCCCCCAGGCTCTTCTTTGTGGACATTTACTGCTTGTGTTTGTTTGAGCTGACCCTGACAGAAATGTGTGGAGTGCAGAAAATGTTGTGATTGTGTAACCTTATACAAAGCACTGTTGGCTGTTATTTACTAAATGCAAAGACACTTTTCACTACAAGTGCACTTGCAACTGCACTGAAACTGCACTTGTAGTGCAAAGTGGATTTCCCCTTAGGAAATAACCCCCATTTTCTCATAAAACAACAATTACATCACCCCAAAAGTGTTGTAGCGTGAGACAATAATCCACACATTCTTGATGAACAATCTTTTTAATACCTATGTGCATTTACCAAAGGTTTTTCTGACAAACCAACATGTTTGTTGTATAACAATTTTTGTGGTGTCATTATCCAAAATCAAAATGTGCATTTTATAGAAAACAGGCCTGTGTAAAACCGACAAGAAAGACACAAATCTTGATCTTACAAAGTTCACATTTGGTAGAACTGGAAGGCAATATCAGACATGAGTATTTAGGAACTGTGTTTGATATTGCGTTCAGATGGGGGGAAATCACGCCTGGAAAAGCCAAATTTGGAAGATGCACACAAATTTCACAATGTCAACATGTGCTAGCTGCCATCACGGGGGATCAAGGGATGTGTTTTGGGGGAGAAAGCCCTTCCTCACCGCTACTTTATTATTGAGGAAGGTGTTGCACCCCCAAAACGCATCCATTGATCTCCCGTGATGGCAGATAGCACATGTTGACACACTGTGTGCATCCTCCAAATTTGGCTTTGGGAAAAATCACAAAAACATTTAGCACATTGTAGCACACAAAAGAAGAAAGTGATTTGGAGGGGTTTTAAACTCGCCCCAAAACATCAATGATGTTTTTATATTTTGGAATAACATCATTGATGTTTTGCTTGATGTTTTATAATTGTAAATTACACCCCATGATCTCCCCGATCAGGATCTGGGCACTTTCGGATGTGAAAGGATCTGGATCCACAACCTCACGATCACCTAAAAAGAGAGGAAACCCAAAATAAATTATGTCTAAAAAATATGCCGCCATCCATCTCTTATCTGAGCCTGTGGTTGCAGACACTCACCTGTTGTGGTGACTACTTCCACCACGTCTTCATCCTCCTGCTCATCTTGTGTTGGGTGGATTTCCCCTTCTTCCAGAGGGGGGGGGGGCTCTGGTCTCCTCGGATGAGGGGTGTCCTCTGAGTCTTTTCTCCCCTATGTAAAACAAAAATGGTATAATTAGCACACAGATATTTAATGTCAGAACTATAAAGATGAAACATTGCTTGGAAGTGAGGTACAATTGTCTATTTTAGCAGAGTTCCAAGATGTAGCTTTTTTAGTGTCCTTTGTCAAGCTGCAATACTTTACCTGTTTGGTAAAAGCTTCACAGATGTAGCCCCCCCTATAGTATACACTGGGGCACCTGTGTGGCCCCCCTAATAAAAATGGTGTTCTTGTGTCCCACACTAGTGCTCCAGTGTCCAGATGTGAAAACAGCTGCTGAGTGTCCTCTCCTTACACACAATCTAGTTTGCATTTCATTCTAGTAACAAAGCCATCTACACAACCCAATTCTTTGAAGACAAGTATAGGGCGTCAAAATGGTGGCCAAATGCATATGGCCTAAACAATGGTATTTTATCGTCCGAAATAACACTGTGTGATCCGAACGAATAATGTGCCCATGAACATGAAAGTTGCCATTTTAAACTGTACAACAGTTCCTAAAAGCACATGGAGCAGCACGAACGTAATAAATATAAAGAATAGGAACACAGTACAACTACTTACTTTTTGGCAGCAATCTCCGGATCTTTCTGTACTGCTCGTGTTCTCGTAATTTCAGGTCCGACCACCGCTTCCTGAGCTGATCTTTCGATCGTCGTACCCCGAATTTCCGGTGCAGACTCCTAACCACTTTCGCCATGATCTTGGCCTTTCTGACATTGGAGTTGGGGTAAGGCCCATGCTTTCTATCATAGTCGGCCTTCTTCAGGATGTCCACCATCTCCAACATCTCCCCAAAGGACATATTTGAGTCCTTTAATCTCCTTCTGGATCGGGACGTTTCAGGCTCCAGCCTTGCCTCCTCCTCCTCCTCCTCGTTGCTACAATTAGCACGATCCTGCTGTCTATCCGCCATGTGCTCTTCCCCCACTGCGCCGAACGAAAAGGGGCGGGGAATAGACTAGAAAGAACGTCAGGGGCGGGCGGAGTTATACGCATGCGCAGTGTGTATAAATCGTAACGCGCGCGTCTTACGTACGATCTGTGAGCGGAGGAAGGAGCATCGGAGACGCCGATCGTGCTAACAAAGGTAGGATCTAAACTTGGGCCTATACTGCTTCGAAATGGATGCCTATATTGTAACAAGATTAGGGGAGTTTGGCCTGACATTAGGCTTTGTCTTGTGTTGTGTCTTACAGAGAAAATGGATGGGTTCAACGACCACAATTTCCTGCCCCTGTTCATAGACAAGTACAGGGAGCTGCCCTGTCTGTGGCAGGTGAGACACCCCCACTATAATCACAAACAGAAGAGGCAGGCAGCGCTGGAGAAACTGCTGGAGTTGGTGAAGCCGGTGGTCCCCACAGCAACCATCCCTTATTTGAAAGCTAAAATTGGTGGCCTGAGGAGCACTTATCTTAGGGAGCGCAAGAAGGTCACAGATTCTCAGAGATCCGGAGCTGCAGCAGATGATGTTTATGTCCCCAGGCTGTGGTACTATGAGAGACTGCGATTTCTGTCAGACCACACTGAAGTCAGGGAATCCCTCTCCACTCTTCCTTCCACTCTTCCTTCCACCCCAGCTGAGGCTTCCGATGGCCAACCTGGGCCTTCCAGCCAGGAAGAAATGGAGGAGCCCAGCTGGAGTCAGGTATAGCATTCTTCTACAGATTTCTGGTCAATAAATAAATGATGTTTATTAGATGTTATTATTGATCACTAATTGCTGATTAAAAAAAGTGCTTTACATATCAATAGACAGTAGTGGGCACCCAAAATTGGGAAAAGAATGAAAACTGCTGGGCTCAGAAGGATAGTCTGTTATATTTGTTAACATTCAATTTGCAGCAGTCAGGAGGTGAAAATTGTGTGTGATTGATGAATAAAAAACTAAAACTATGTCCCTTTTTCATACACAGGAAGACCTCAGCCAGGAGGAGGCTGTGGAATGTGGCAGTCAGGAGGAGGCGGGGATTATTAGTGTCAGCCAGGAGGAGGCGGGGATTAGTGGCAGCCAGGAGGAGGCGGGGCTAAGTGGCAGCCAAGAGAAGCCTGGGACAAGTCGCAGCCTGACTGAGTCTCAGGTTCCTCCCCTCCGCCTGCCATATAAACGAGCCAGGAAGGCCACTCCGAGTCCTGTGCAGGATTCAGCGTACAGGCTGATCCAGGAGGCTTCGGCGTCCCTCAGAGCCTTCCCCAGTCCTGAAGAGGCCTTTGCCTGCATGGCTGCCACAAAATTGCAGGGCATGCAGGAGGGTCAACGCAAGATCTCTGAGGACCTGATTTATAAAGTCCTTCGTAAGGGGGAGAGTGGGGAACTGACACACAAGACGGATGTCATTGAGAGGGACGATCCTCCTCCTCCTCCTGCTGCCACAACTCCACCACCACAGCCAAAGCCTGTAAGGAAGCGTGGAAGGAAGACCTGAGAGTGATGACCCTGGGTTCAGTCTGGTCTGACAGAAGATGCAGTCTCTCGTATGACCACAGCCTGGGGACACAGCTGTCATCTGCTGCTTTCCGGATCTCTGGAACTTCTGGACCAGACTGCCCTCCCTTATGATATGGACTCCTCAGGCCACCAATTTTGCTTTTAAATAATTGATGTCTGCCCCAGGGGTCCCAGGCTTCGCCCACTTTTGCAGTTTCTCCAGCGTTGCCTCCCTCTTTGTTTAGTTGTGAGCCCTTACTAAAATTTTTTTGGGTAAATTCTACTCTCCTGTGTGTGTTTTCATCCAAAAAGGCCAGTTTGTTGGTGACGATTCAGGTACATTTCTAAAGTACAATGTGAAATTAACAAGGGACAACAACACCAAACAATCTCCTACAGATTAAATAGAACAACATATCAATGGTGTTGTGGGAACTTGTCACCAAAAACACACACAAACATTTTCGGGAATACAAATCAAAATCACCAAAAAAAAAAATAACTAAAAAAGAGAAACACAAAAAAAGAATCTACATTAAAGTCCAAAAAAAACAAAAAATGTTGTTGTCAGATGTGAGAAATCAAAATATATTGAGGGAATCCCGATAAATAGTAAGTTTGTGAGAAGTGTGTGTGAATATGAGCAGCAAAACTACTTAATTCTTGTCACATTATAAAGAAGAAGAGAGTGCGCTGTATTAAACCATTTTGAACATTGCAGCGTGACGAAAGTGCTGTATCCATTCCGAACGCTACGTTTACCAGAACGAGCTGTCCCGTGTCGGAATTTCTTCTGAGCATGCGTGGCACTTTGTGCGTCGGAACAGGCCACACACGGTCGGAATTGACGTGATCGGATTTTGTTGTCGGAAAATTTTATCTCCTGCTCTCCAACTTTGTGTGTCGGAAAATCCGATGGAAAATGTCCGATGGCGCCCACACACGGTCGGAATTTCCGACAACACGCTCCGATCGGACATTGTCCATCGGAAAATCCGACCGTGTGTACGGGGCATTACTGTTTGGAATTTACTTCTTATGATGCTCACCCTCTTCAATCCCTATCCCTCTCTATAGGTTTTTTATGACTTCCCAATTTGTCAGGAACCACTTAGCACTAATCCCTTCCCATGTGACACCAGATTCCTCAGTGTACTTTGGTAGTCTTTACTTCCTACCCATGGTATGGATTATTGTGTCCTCCCTGGTACCTCCTAGTTCTTTGATCACCTTTATAGAAGCCCTTGGATATATTTACTGTAAAAAATCACGTGCAGGATAGGAACGTTTTGACCGATGCCTGCGGTAAAATGCAAAATGTTTCAAAACCCAGTTTCCAGCAGGCGCAGTAAATGACAGCATGTCCATTTCCATCCAATTGTCATCCGGTCCACCGGATAGTGAACGTGTCAGAGAACTCATGCAGCAAGTGTTCATTCCTGTGCAGTAAGGGCTCGTTCCTATTCAGCAGCTGCAAATCCCCGTTCAGCAATTGTTAATGCGCATGCGCGGAGTCACAGACCAAGACGAGCAAGGACTGGAATGGGCATGCGCAATGGCACATCCATATGAGCATGTGCGCGTACATGCTAGCGTGCGCACGCATCCATAGATTCTGACACACAGCAGCCTATTTAAACTGAGAGTCTGCCTGGCTTCAGTGCTGGATTGTCTTCAGCTTTGGTTCCTGTACTCCTGACTCTTATCCATATCTGCTGACCTTGTTCCTGACCCAGCTATGTCTGACAACTCTCTTGGATCATCCCTGCCTGCTATATCTGCCTCTTACTTATATTACTGATCCCGGCTTGGACTTATGGCTACGGCTCTGCCTCCTGATTTGGTGCCCCAGTGCCAGCACATTACCGACTTCTGCCTGTTCCTAACCTTGCAACTGATCCTGATTCTGCGCCTATCTGCCTGGCTCCTGCTGAACAAGACTTGCGACCAGACTCCATGCCACCACTGGAAGGACTCCTGTGTCTTCAAGCTACAGCTCACAGCTGCCAGGCACCTGCACCCTTCCACTGCCCTAGCAGTCCGTGTCTCCACTACCAGGGGTGCTTGGACAGAAATTGTGCAAGAGGCCACCCTCATCATCTCGAGCTCCACAGTAAGGTACGTGACAGAATATATCCCCATCCATCTGTTTTTATCAGATTTTATCAGATCGGAAGCGGACAGGTGTCTTGCCCCATAGAGAACAATTCGTGGTCCGATTGGGTCCGCCTGAAAAACAGATAGGTGGACCCCATCGGTCCGCTGGTATGAAAGGGGCCAAAATTAAGCCTTAGTTTCTTGAGTATATCAGATTCTCCACCATTACCCTTCTGGGAAATCCTCTACCATAGTTCCCTGTATTCTTAAGATTCTCCTTCCTTTTCCCGGCACTGAGGATAGCCCGTGTGTAACACTGGAAGGAACCACACACCGCCCGGCTTATGCTCGAGGGTCAGCGTGCGTTCCACTGCCACTTAGAGACAAACCGGAAGCCAGGGAACCGGAAGTGACATGACCGGAAATCGCCTTGACGTCATCAGGAAGCGTCAATGCAGGCTATCCTCAGTGTCGGGAAAAGGCACCTAGATATGTAAGCAGGCACTTTATTATTTGTTTTTTAACTTTAAAATAAACAATATTATGCTATTGGTTCCCTCCTTCTCTTATTTTTAATGGGTTACCAAGGTGGAGAGGAGGATAGAAAGACTAGTCTCCTGATATATTCCTAAGAACATTTAAGCAAGCTCCAAGACTTTACCATTTAAAGTGGAAGTGCACCCTAAAAAAAAAATTGCATAAATGGCTATTGCTAGTCTTCCTAATCTGCCTCTTCCTACGCTGATCTTCAGTCTTCTCCTCCCCACATTGTCTTCTGGGGAATGGGGTGTGTTATGGGAACTATGTGTGTCCTACAACACATCGCGTCCCATTCACAAAGCGCTGCGCGACTCACGCATGCGCAGTAGGAAACGGGAAGTGAAGCCGTAAGGCTCCACTGCCTGTTCCCCTTAGTTAGGATGGCGGTGCGAGAGCTGAGGGACCGGTCGGCCTCGGGCGGCTGACATCGCAGGCACCCAGGACAGGTAAGTGTGCTTATTTAAAGTCAGCAGCTACAGTGTTTGTAGCTGCTGACTTTTAATTTTTTTTTTCCCGGCTGGAATCCCGCTTTAAGCACATTGTGACCTTCTTTTTATTTAAAGAGGTCATGGCTGCCTGGTGAGTAGGACATCCTATTGAGCACATCGGGTGTGGGGGGGGCGCATGCGCACGAGTGAAGGAGATGGCCGCCTGATTCCTCCACTCCGCGCCGTCGGACCTTACAAGCCCGCCTTATAAAGCACAGAGTGACTGTGGACGCAGCTCACGCATCTCCACAGGCTCCGGATCACCTCTGGAAGCTGCCGGTAATGTACTGATCGGTCAAACATAAGCCAAAGAACCGGCAGCCCCATAAGCCCTCCCCAGCCCCAGGCAAGGGAAAAAGCAAGATGGTGCCTGAGCCTCCGGAGCCAGATGACGCTACTCAACTCTCTGCTGAGGATCCAGCGTCTCCCGCCGACAGCCTGCAGCAATTTCTCACGAACCTGGTGAGTCCTCTCCCTATAGACTCTGATAACATGCTGGCCAAGTTCCGCAGCATAGTGAGGGATGAGATTACCACAGCCTCCCGCAAACTCTCCTCAGACCTGGTGCAGGGCCTTAAAGAGATAGGCCACCGCACTAATCAATTAGAGCTACGTATGGCTCTAGCCACTACAGTGCTGGAGGGACACGAGGAGGAGGTAGATAAAATGTCAGCTGAGCTCGAGGCCCTAAAAGATAAGCTGGAAGACACTGAAAACAGGGCCTGCAGGAACAACTTCCGTATACGCGGTATCCCTGAAGTTATCACCGATCTGCAGGGCACAGCTACCGCCTTCTTCCAGGAACTGGCCCCCGAGATCCCAGTGGACAGGCTAGAGTTCGATCGTATTCACAGATCCCTAGCCCCTAAGCCCTCTGACGGCTCCCCGAGGGATGTCATTATTAAATTTCATTATTACTGTACCAAAGAGAAACTTTTACAGTCTGCAAGAGAACAGCAAGACCTCTCTTTTTAAGGTAACTCTCTCCAGCTGTTCGCTGACCTTTCACCGGTCACAATTGCCAGACGGCGGGGCCTCAAACCCTATCTCCAAATTCTACAAACCCAGGGGATCAAATACAGATGGGGTTTCCCCTTTAAGCTATCTTTCTCCCACCTGGGCCGTCAGTTCCATGCCACTTTCCCGTCTGATTTTTGACATCATTTCCAGGAACTGCAGCTGGGCCTACCTTCATCTCCAACCGATGCATCGTCCTCCTCTTCCAGACCAGGACCCTCTCAGCCTCCTCGACAGTCCTCCTAAGCACCCCAGCGCTCTCAACCTGGATCCCAGGAGCTGCGGGATCTACAGACCCAATGTTTCCACAAGTCCAACAATGGCTGAAGGGACTTCATTTACATCTTTGTGATGCCTAGTCTTTCTTGCTGCCTGGCCCTGTGCCACAACCAATGAACCTTGTTTATCTGCTAGCTTAACACCCGAACAATAGGGTGCGTTTTGGAACATGTCCCCTGCCTTACTTGCACCCTGCTCTGACCTTTGCTCTAGAGATGGAATTGACCACCCTGCCATAGGGTGCCCCACCTGAGAGATGGTGGTGGAGGGTGTTCACTGCCTCCCCCGTGACCCATGCAGAGACACGGACTTCAAATGGCTTCCCAACCCTTTCCCACAAATCTGCATTTACGATAACCTGAGCTTGCCTACCGAGCTTTTCCCTTTTTTAATTTTTATTTTTTGCCCTAATCTCTATAATTCTCTCCGGGAATGTCATAATGTGGGGGGGGGGGGTATTGTATTCCTCGCAGGGGTAACCTTCATCGGTTTACCAATTTGGTTGTGGTTCCTGTTTCCGCACCATAGTTCTGTACTCCTGTTTGATGGTTTGGTGGAACTAAAGGTGAGGTAAGGTTATGCCTCTGGCCGTCGTCTTCGGGTGCCCGGGGATCCCAGGCGGTTATGCCTTCATATGTTTATATGTACTTAGTTACACTATTTTAGCTAGTTCTTGATGAATGAGTTATCAGAAATTTCTTAGATTCTGTGCTAAAGACACTTCAGTTGACTGTATTACTTTGCAATAGGCCGGTGGTTCCGACGGACCACTGCTCCCCCCACGAGTTGCACTTGGCTAAGATGGCTGTCTTGGCCAATGTCCCACCCCTTTGTGGGCCTTTATCAGGAACCATGAATCAGACCGAAACAGAAGTAAAGTTAAATCACACTTGTGTAATAATAATAATAATAATAAGGTAAACAGAGTATGCGTAGTCAAAACAAGCAAGAGTTCAGTTCAGTAACCAGATCAGGTAGTCAGCCAAGCAAATGTCAGAGAGCCAGAGATAAACGTAGTAGTACAGCAAGCAGGATCAGGAGCCAGAAGGAACGTCAGCCGAGCAAGTCTTCAACAGGAACGCAGAAGTCTTTGTGATGTTGACACTTTAAGTAGGCAGGACTGACGAGCAGAATCAACAACAGCTGGGTAACTGTGTGATGACATATATTGTGGGAATGTCTAGCCTGCTGGAGAGTGTGGGCTGACAAGCTGGAAGGGCTATAGCAAGCTATGCAAAGCTGTCGGAGATTGCCAGGAGGTGGAAGTCCCATAATGGATGATAATGATGGTGTCTGGATGAGTACTCCAGTGTTGGATTAAAGTTGCCTTGATGACGCGTTTTGTGCACAAAGCGCTTGTGCGCGAAACGCGTCATCAAGGCAACTTTATGTTTTTGTATATTGTAATAGACCTTGACCAGGTTTTTTGGGCTGGAGCACCCCTTCCCCTCCTCATTACCTCTTATTTAGTGGCCACCAGTGCATAGGATGTATCCCCTTCAGTTCTCCCACATAGAGGAGTTCAGCTCCCATGGTTGAGACAAAGGATCTTCCATTCTATTACTAGAATAGGACCCACTAATTCGGGGTACTTTGTCGCAGTAAGTGGGCTTAGCACTATATGACCATATAGTGTGACCAAACCCCCGTATTTTTTTAATATGTTCAAGTGTTTTTAACTAGCCTTGCAGGAAATGTCATTCTTAAATGTGTGCGCTGTAAAATATTTTGTACTAGGAAGGATTCTGGTCGTCCAAAACCTGTTCCATTTAAGGATTATGGAGGCCACTGTGCTTTTAGGAACCTTAAGTGCAGAAGAATTTTTTTGTAACCTTGACCAGATCTGTGCCTTGCCACAATTCTGTCTCTGAGCTCTTCAGACAGTTCCTTTGACCTCCTCATGATTCTCATTTGCTCTGACATGCACTGTGAGCTGTAAGGTCTTATATAAACAGGTGTGTGGCTTTCCTAATCAAGTCCAATCAGTATAATCAAACACAGCTGGACTCAAATGAAGGTGTAGAACCATCTCAAGGATGATCAGAAGAAATGGACAGCACCTGAGTTAAATATATGAGTGTCACAGCAAAGGGTCTGAATACTTAGGACCATGTGATATTTCAGTTTTTCTTTTTTAATAAATCTGCAAAAATGTCAACAACTCTGTGTTTTTCTGTCAATATGGGGTGTTGTGTATACATTAATCAGGAAAAAAAATAACTTAAATGATTTTAGCAAATGGCTGCAATATAACAAAGAGTGAAAAATTTAAGGGGGTCTGAATACTTTCCGTCGTCACTGTATATTCGTAGCAGTTGGGAAGTACACAGAGAGTTAATCCGAATAGATTGACTGTCAGATATAACCCGGGACGCCGCGCCGTGAGATCACGCCCTTTGACAAAGTTGTAATGACAAAACGCGTCAGTGCTTGACCTTACGACGACCAGAAGTGACACACAGATGCCTTGCATTCCAAACTACTGAGTGGAGAAACCGGAAGTGGTGCATAGCGGCGTGTGGAGCGTCGTGTTTAGCTGAGGCACACTACGGAACCAGCTTTTGATCTCCTCAGTAAGTGACTGATAATAACATATGACAAGTTATAAGGTCAAATTAAGAACAAGGACTTTGGAAAGATTTTAATGAGGACAAGTATTTTAACAATGGTGGAAATCCAATAAAAGCTTAAAATGGGACTAGACTATGTGGAGTTTTTCTCTCTTCCCATATGATGGTTCCGGATGACTGTTTGAAAACTCCAATGTAAGGACATCACAAGGAAGCAGCCTTTGGGATATCTATGTGAGGCCTAATATTTTCGGATGTTTGGTGAGTTTAAACCCCAGAGGGAAGTGTGAGGCACTTGTGGAGAGATCTGGTGAAAGGTGCACAGTTTACAGACAACACTGAGATCACCATTTGTGTTCATCTTGGACTCTCTTTCTCATCACCATCTGTCCTGTGTTTGTTTCTTTTATCACTCATGTCAAATGGACATTTGTTAGCCTAGTCATTGTAGTATTGAGAGGAGCGCTGCTTATGATAAATTTTTTCTGATGCTATTTTAGTATTGGGTATATTTATCATATGAAAGGGTATTGTTTTATGTGGTAAGCAGCTGCTTTTGCGCATTTTATTGGAAAACCTGATTTTATGTGTATATTTTATTTATGTCTATTAAGAAAATTTGAACTCCATAGCGCTGAGATAAAGAGAAGTGGGTATCAGTTGCGCCAGTGTTTTCTTTCTCCTTTTTTTAAATATCAGTTCTTGTACTCGTGTTTGATGGACATGAGGCACTTGGCAGCAGAAGCGGAGCGTGCGGGAATGTCAAATACCCTTTTAAAGGAGGACACAAAGTCAGGGTAACTCAAGACAACAGGTTTTTGCGTCTCCCATAGAGGGTTTGCCCAGGCCAAGGCTCTCTCAGAAAGCAAAGATAGCACAAAACCTACTTTGCTTCTGTCTATGGGAAACGCCTGGGGCAGCATCTCAAAGTAAATCTCAACCTGGTTGAGAAACCCTCTGCATTGAACTGGATTGCCCCCAAATCGCTGGGGAAGCAGAGCGGAACCAGACATACCTCTTATAGAGGTAATACTCAAGGCAGGTGCCTGCACAGAAACTGGTGCAGCAGCAGGGACAGATTGCAACTCAGGTTGTACCGGAGCTGCCACAGTGGGAGTTTCCAGGTGAGCCGTGTGACTCAGGAGCCTTTGTAACGCCATGGCAAACTGATCCATGTGGTGATCTTGCTCATCCAATCTGGAAAAAATATTACCAACAACTGGATTGACTGTATCTTCTGAATTCATGGCCCTCGCCTACTATCAGGAACCATGAATCAGACCGAGACAGAAGTAAAGTTAAATCACACTTGTTTAATAATAATAATAATAATAATAATAATAAGGTAAAGAGAGTAAGCGTAGTGAAAACAAGCCAGAGTTCAGTAACCGGATCAGGTAGTCAGCCAAGCAAATGTCAGAGAGCCAGAGATAAACTGTCAGGAAATGTTCCATCCGCTGGTAATATTTGTCATTTGGCATGCAGTACTGAGGTCCACCAGCAGGTGTCTCCTGGCAGTTTGGAACTGTCAGGAGAGCTTTTCCCTGCTGATATGTCATCTTTGGGCCGCAGTACTGGCGTCCACCAGCGGATGGATCCTGGCAGTATGGAGCAGACAGTACCTCCTTCAATCAGGTGTCATTTGAGGCCAATCACAGGCCTATAAATACCCGGCAAGCAATCACATGTTTGCCTTGGTTTCTTCCTTGCGCCCTGACCTGCTAGCTTGTGATCTGATCCTGATTCTGAACCTGTTCCTGTGCCCTAAACCTGTGACCCGTGTATCTGATCCTGTCCCTATCCTGTCCCACCTGTTACCTTGCATCCCTGCCTGCAGTCTGATCCATCCATCCTCTCCCTGTCCTGTGTTCCTTACCCCATCTGCTGATCTCCCTGTGTATGACCTTGGCCTGGCTTACGTTTATGTCTCCGGAACATCCCCTGTCCATCTACTGATCTGCTGTGTATGACCCTGGCCTGGCTATTGTTTATGATCCTGGTATTTCCCATTTATTGTACTTATCTGTCTGTTGTTATTTGTGGGTCTCTGTCTGTTGGTTGGTTATTGCACTGTGTCATATTGAAGGTGGTTGTACTATATTAACCACTTACTTTAATAAATTATTATATTTTCACTTATATACGTTTTGGTGTCCTCTGTAGCAGATCACACGGTTCTGGTCACACCTGTTCATGACATAAACGTAGTAGTACAGCAAGCAGGATCAGGAGCCAGAAGGAACGTCAGCCGGGCAAGTCTTCAACAGGAACGTAGGAGAAGTCTCTGTGATGTTGACAAAGGCGAAGGCAGAGATCGAGTGAGCTGGACGACTTTAAGTAGTCAGGACTGATGAGCAGAATCAACAACAGCTGGGTAACTGTGGAGAGAGATGGGAGCTGGCAATTAGCCAACAGCTGAGCGGCCAGCTCAGAGAAGAAAGGGCTGAGCCCATACCTGACAGCCTTACAGTCCACAAAAAGATGCATTTAAGCTCTTAAGGCTTACTCTACTCCGAGTTCTCCTCAATACACTTATGTTATATGTCTTGCTCTCTCCCTCCCTCTTCTTGTCTCTTCTCCTCTCCCCCTCTTCTCCCTCCCTCTTAGTCCACGGGGTGTGCGGCTGGAACACTTCAAAGAAGTACACCTCCGATCCCATGACCCTCCACTGGTTGTCCCTGAATATTCAGGGCATGAATTCCCCCCAGAAACGGGTCAAGGTTTTTAAATACCTCAAACAACAAAAAAATAGATATTGCATGTTTGCAGTTAACCCATTTCTCTTCCTCCTCCTGTCCCAAATATTTTGCGGCAGATTACCCCCGTGTTTATCTGGCTAATGGCCCTACTAAACAGAGGGGTGTCTTGATCGCCATACACAAATCGGTCCCATTTATTTGCAGTAAACAAATAGCAGACCCAAATGGTAGGTACCTAATTTTGCAAGGTACCATTCAAGACAATGAGGTGACCATTATGACTTACTATGCCCCGAATAAGAATCCGGGGCCTTTTCTGACCCACATCTGCTCTCTGTTGAGATCCCACCACAGAGGTACCCTCCTGTTGGCGGGTGACTCTAACGTGACATAGAACCCTTCTCTTGAAAATTACCATAAACTCCCCTCCCCTGCCGCAAAAACATTCTCACATTCCCTGCAAAACCATGTTTTAGTAGTTATTTGCAGGAGCTCCACCCTCTGGGTAGGGACTACACCCACTATTCCCACACTCACCACTCTCACTCCAGGATCGATCATATGTTTGTCCTACGTAAACACCTCCCTTTAATGGATTCAATTTCTATCTTTGCTGCCCCATGGTTGGACCACGACCCTATCCTGACCGTTTTCCACTCCCTGCTTAACAAAATGCAACACTCCCACTGGGTGATGAATGACTCTCTCTTGTCTTTCAAAGTAAGCCTTAATGACATCCACAAGGCTTCCGTGGAATATTTTAGATTTAATGCAGGATCAGTTTCATCTCCAGTCACGCTGTGGGAAGCATACAAGGCTGTCCTTTGGGGCCACGTTATACGCCTAGCATCCAAATGCAAAAGGGAGTGAGCACAGGCTCTCTGCGATATGGAGTTTCAATTGGAGGCCTTCAAGCAATCCCCCACCCCCGCCAACCGCAAACTCTTAGACAAAGCACGCACAGATCTAGATTTATGTTTGACTGAACGTACCCTACGTTGGGCCCGACAAAAATGGTATGTTAAAGCGAACAAACCCAATGCAATGCTAGCCAATAGATTGCGCACCTTTTCCCCAAAAGTTGCCCCCATTGCTTTGCGCACCCGCCACAACATCCTTTCTGGCAACCCCCAGCGAGTTCTGGATGAATTCCGGCATCGCCTCACTAAACTTTATTCTGCCCCCGCCCCCATTCTTCCGCCCAGGCCCTTGACGCCTTCTTGACAAATTTATCTTTACCTTCCCTATCCGAAACCCACACGTCCCTGATGGACCAAGACATACAAGTCTCGAAAGTCCTCCAGTGCATTGAGGAGTTGAAGGTGGATAAAAGACCTGGCCCAGATGGCTTCACGGCACTATATTACCGAAAATTAGCAGATGTCATTGCTCCCTATCTAACAAATATGTACAATTCTGTTAAGGAAGGTCATCCCTTCTCTTTTTAAAAAAAAGGAAGGTCATCCCTTCACACCAAACCTGCTGACTGCTAACATCGTCATGATCCCTAAACCATAAAGGGACCATTCCTCTTGGGCTAACTTCAGGCTGATCTCCCTAATCAATATAGACATGAAAATCTTGATGAAGATCCTGGCCAACCGCCTCAACTCCTTTCTTTCACACCTGATAAAGAAGGACCAGGTCGGCTTTGACCCAAGGAGACAAGCAGGCGACACCATTAGACGTCTCCTTCAAATACAACATATCATTCACAGTAGGTCCCTAGAAACAATGTTCTTGTTGTTGGACATCAATAAAGCCTTTGACACCTTGTCATGGCCCTACCTGACAAAGGTGCATAATCATTATGGATTCGGTACCTCCTTTATGAGCTGGGTTTCAGCTATTTATGACTCCCCCATGCCAAAGTGAAATACTATGGGTTTGAGTCGCCTACCTTCCCTATTATAAGGGGAACCCGCCAAGGCTGCCCACTTTCCCCACTCCTATTGATCCTGACACTGGAACCCTTGGCGGAGGCCATCCAATCCCACCCGGATATATCGGGGGTGGAAATAGCGGGCACTTCGCACAAGTTGTCATTGTTCGCGGATGATATCCTATTAACCATCACTAAACCCAGAATCACCCTCCCTAACCTGCTTTCTTTTTTAAGCACCTTTGCCACGTTTTCGGGACTATCAGAAAACCCCGCTAAATCCAAAGCAATGTCGATCAATCTTTCACCCTCTGAGCTGCAAACCCTATAATTTGCATTCTCCTTCCAATGGTTAAACTCGTCACCCTACCTTGGGATCTGGCTCAAGATACTCTGGCCTATATCAAGCCAACTTTTCCTTACTGCTTGGGAAGTTGGCAGCTATGTTCTCCTCCTGGTCCACCCTCCCATTGTCCTGGTTCGCAAGGACTGCAACCATCCGTATGACCTATCTCCCAAAGATGCTCTATTATTTCCGGGTCTTGCCGGTCCGGGTCCCTTCTCACATTCTGCGTATACACCAATGCAAAATCATGCAGTTTATCTGGGGCTCTGCGAGACCCAGGATCAAAAGGCAGGTTCTGTACACCTGCAGGATCAATGGTGGCCTCTCGGTTCCCAACTTACACGCTTACTATACAGCAGCGGCTATCACCCCATTATCCCATTTCCATGAGAAACATCAAATGCCGTTGTGGGCCACCATTGATCTGGTGGATTCTTACCTGATTCCATTAGCCTCCCTCCCATGGCTCCCTCGAGTCCACCGCCCAAGCACTATCATTCCATGTTTGGCCCACTCACTTCGGGTGTGGGACATGGTCAAATACTTGGTGGGACTGATCTCCCCCCATCTCCCCCTACTTCACCTTCTTCAGTGTCCATTATTCCCACCGGGATGCGACAATCCGTTGCAGTTCATGTGGTGGACCGAGAATGGCTTTGTGGATGTCCACTCCATGTTTACTCCCACTATGATTATCCCATTTGCAGCCTTACGTTCCTCTCATGACATCCCCCATAGGGAGCACTACAGTTATATGCAACTCTGACATTTCCTCCAACATCTTATAAAATCTCAACCAACCCCTTATACTTTGACCCCCTTCGAAAGCCTTTGTAGATCACAACCCGAATCCTGGGGTTTGATCTCTTTAATAGGCTCCAAAAATCCGAATTAGGGAAGCGACTAGACCCAGAGGAATGGCAGATCATGACTATAGCACTGCCCAAGTGCTCCAAGAAATGTTCTCTTCTTGAAAAACGCTTATAAAGTGCTCTATAGATGGTATTACACCCCGGCCAGATTAGCAAGTTTTATTCCATCATATTCTCCCTTATGTTTCCGTGGGTGTTCTTAGGAGGGCACAATGGCACACATCTGGTGGAAGTGCCCCAGGGTATGCAGAATGTGGGTCAGAGTCTATGCACTCCTTCGTAATCTCTTCAATACTAATATAAAGAGGGACCCTTTTGAGGCCATTCTGGGGAAACCGATCACAGAATTACTACGACCAGAACGCCAATTTGCGTTGCATATTTTTACTGCAACTAAATTGACCATAGCAAAAGCTTGGAAAACTCTGGCTCTCAGTTTTGAAGCAGATAAAAAATGCGTAAATTACATCATGGTTAATGAGAAACTGACAGCTGTGTTATCAGATACACATGACAAATTCCTCCGAACATGGCTACCCTGAGTGGCACATACCCACCCTTCCCGATTCGACCCAGCACTACTCTCTCTCTAGTATGTCTCCACTTCCCCCACCCCGTGGACCCCCCTCTCCTCTCACTCCTCTTTCTCTTTTTTTCTGTTTCTTCCCCCCTATTTCTATCTTACACACCTATCCCATTCTTCTTCTGGTCCTCCTCCTCACGCTTTCTTCCTATCTTCTCTTTTCTATGTCTCTCTGACCCACAGGCTAGGTCCAGCTGGGATTGAACACATGGTGAGAAAATGTTTTTATTGCTTACGGTATATATTGCTTTTCTTTATGTACTCTCATCAGTTTTTTTTTTCCTTTCATTTTCTTTTTAAAATGCTATGTTTTACATTTTTCTCTCGACACATGTGCTACATATGGCTCTGCAAAACCACTTACCCACAAATGAAGTCTAGCGTGTTACCACGCCATCAGGATTTGCTGACCTCATAAGATCGCCACTGAATTTTCAGGAGTTGTGCAAATCTTTGTGTCTCGGACTAATATTTTTGACACCTGAAGTTTATGCAAATATGTATACATGATGTGTCCACCACTGTTTTTGTATTATCCTGTTGATCTGTATGTTCAATAAAACTCTTTGTATAAGAGCACATCAGGTGTGTGTTTGGATTCATTGCAAAGTGGTGATGGTTTTTTCACAACATGTCATACTGAAGACACATCACTGAAGAATATATGGACTGTTTAAAAGGCTCTTTACTTCAACTTGGTTTATAATTCACATTATCAGTTAGCACTTTGCACTTTAATGTATATGAAATATTAGGTTGTATTAGTTTTTTATTCTTGTTATGGTATTGTAGATACTCTATTGTAGTTGGTAACACATTAGAACCACAAGCGCCCCCTCAATTTTTTCTTTTCACTCATAGCTAATTCATCTACACTTTCAGGGGAGCAGCTATTTTAGTTTCAATTATTCACAAAAGGAATTTATTTTTGGAGCAAGGTTTTTTGCTCTCTCTCTACAGAAATATTGAACAAGTATGGGTTGGGAATATCAATACTAAAAACAGCTGAACTCTTGGTAGTTATAAAGACTTAAGGCAGCTCTGCATTTATAAACACATTAAAGGCCAGTGTTGATGGGCTATGTTTGTTTCAGAACTGCTTCTCTCCCAAAACAAGGCTTTTGGAATGAAAAGGCAACTTGAAACAGGTCAACTGCACCTGCAAAGAATGTTGTATGCTCTCCAAAGTACTTTAAACTGAAGAAAGAGGAGGAGAGGGGTAGAGAACAAGAGAAGAGTGAAAACGAGAGGAAAGAGAAAGGGAAAGGTAGGGGTTGGAGGTGGGAGAGAGAGAGTACCTTTACCTTTTCTTTTCAAACACAAAACAAAAACTGCAAAGGCAATACTATGCAGTTACTATGTAACAGTACTTCAACACTACAATACATCACTACAGTGCTATAGTCTGTTGCCACCATATAATGTAGCTGTTTAGATCTTTGCTTGAAGCAGACTTTCCCCATTTTAAATTTTTTGGATACCTACTATTTAGCATAGATGTGTAAAATTACAGCAATTTTAATTGCACATTATGGACTCAAATAGTGATAACCTGTATTTTGACCAACACATCACTTCTTGCTGACGCCTGCATACATGGCACATGGTCCATCAAATCTTTACACTTTTCTTATTCTTTGTAAAGCCAGTTTGCTAAATGAAACCTCTATAGTTGCTGAAAAAGGAGATCATATTGCCACAGACCTTTGGGGGATACAGGATATAGCCAGACTTTCTTACTTTCTTTCTTACTCAGATTTGAAAAGTTTTACATGTTATGCCGCGTACACACAACTGTTTTTTCCATCGGAATGAACTCTGACGGTTTATTTGACGGAGTTCCGCTGAAAGAGACTTGCCCACACACGATCACACCAAAGTCCGATCGTTTAGAACGTGATGACGTACGACGGGACTAGAAAAAGGAAGTTCAATAGCCAGTAGCCAATAGCTGCCCTTGCATAATTTTTGGTCTGTCGGAATAGCATACAGACGAACGGTTTTCCCAATAGGAATTGATTCCGTCGGAAAGATTTAAAACATGTTCTATTTCTAGGTCCGTCAGAATTTTCTAAAGGGAAAGTCAGATGAAGCCCACACACGATCGGAATGTCCGATGGAATGATTCCGTTGGACCTTTTCTGCCGGAAAGTCCGGTCGTGTGTACGCGGCATTAGAAATCTTAGACAATCTATAAGTGTATGATAGGAATCCCACTGTCGTGATATGAAAGTGTAATACTAAAACTGAAACTGGGAAACTCAACCCAGCGGCTTTCACCACATGACATGGAGATAAAATGCCTCTTATATGCAGATTAATGGCTTATCTTGTTTCTTATAGCAGAATGCTGGCGACAGATGCTGGACCTTTAGTAGAATCTAAAATAACCATCTGAATCTTAAAACATCAGCCTACAAAATATATTTTTGCAAAACCAGCCCACAAATTATCTTTGCTGCTTGTATGCGGCAGCATGACTAGAAATCACCGGGTATAAGCAAAGGCACATAGTCTGTTATGGCTGTAGTTACACATTTGCCTGCAAGTATTTTTATAGCGACTTACAAAAATAATGAACTGCAAAATTGACACAGTGAACATGTTGGTGTAGTCAGGCGGGAAGGTTTAATAAGTGATAATGGGGACCAAGAGCCAGTTGAAAGCTAAATTGAAGAAGCAAGTTCTCTTCACCCCCAAGCCCCCTATCTCTAATCACTGCAAAAACATTTTTTTTTAATGGCTTATCTTGTTTCTTATAGCAGAATGCTGGCGACAGATGCTGGACCTTTAGTAGACTCTAAAATAACCATCTGAATCTTAAAACATCAGCCTACAAAATATATTTTTGCAAAACCAGCCCACAAATTATCTTTGCTGCTTGTATGCGGCAGCATGACTAGAAATCACAGGATATAAGCAAAGGCACATAGTCTGTTATGGCTGTAGTTACACATTTGCCTGCAAGTATTTTTATAGCGACTTACAAAAATAATGAACTGCAAAGTTGACACAGTGAACATGTTGATGTAGTCAGGCGGGAAGGTTTAATAAGTGATAATGGGGACCAAGAGCCAGTTGAAAGCTAAACTGAAGAAGCAAGTTCTCTTCACCCCCAAGCCCCCTATCTCTAATCACTGCAAAAACATTTTTTTTTTTCAAGTACTTACTCTTGCCACTAGAAATTTGAGGTTTAATTCTGCTGAAATCACAGCAAGTGTCAGTACAGTCTGCTGATCCACAGACCTGTATCACATCCCAGCCCCCTTTGGAATATAATTTGTGCAGTGAGCAGAGAGAGACCAGGGGATGATTGATTGCATCTATCCATTAGAGTCAACACTGACAAAAGGACATCAGCGTTGCCTTGTAAGGACTCCAGGGGGCAGTAAGAAGATGGAGAGAAAGCAGCCCTGACTGGTGTTCACTACAGGGAACACTTCAGAATTTTGCATGTCATCTTTGCGACTACAGCTTGATCTGTTTAAGGAAAATGAAAAGGAATAAAGGATTAGGGTAAAACATTACTTTAGTAATAGTTTATTATTTCTGTTGACCAGGTAAAGTTCCGCTTTAATTGACATATCAGTATGGATGTCACACCACTTTCTGAAACTGTCTTTTTAAAACTGAACTCATAATATTCCCTCCAGCCTGTGCCCTCTCCCCTGACTTCTCCGTCAAGATCAATAATAATACATCTATCTGTCCCACCCCTAATGCCAAGGTGCTAGGTGTAATCCTGGAGTTTAATCTGTCCTTTCAGCCCCAAATCTTATCCCTGTCAAAATTTTGTAGACTTCAGCTCCATAACATCTCCAAAATACACTCCTTTTTAACCAATAAAAACCACTAAGCAATTCATTCACTCTCTTGTTATCTCTCACCTTGACTATTGCAACCTCCTCCTCATTGGCCTACCCCTGTGCAGGCTATCCCCCCTTCAGTCTATCATAAATTGTGCTGCCAAACTCATCCATCTTACCAACTGCTAAGTGTCCACCACCCTTTTCTGCAAATCCCTCCACTGGTTTCCAAATACCCGAGTTAAATTCCTAAACACTAACAACAACATACAAAGCCATTTGCAACTTTGCCCCAAGCTACATCAATAATCTTGTCTCAATATATCACCCAAACCATCTGCTCTGCTCCTCCCAAGACCTCCAGCTCTCCAGCTCCCCTGTCTGTTTCTCTGATGCTCATCTCCAGGACTTCTCCAAAACCTCTGCTATCTTCTGAAACGCTCTACCCCAATCTTCATGGCTGTCTCCTGTTCTGTCCACTTTTAGGTGATCCCTGAAAATGTATCTCTTCAGGGAAGCCTATCCTGCATTCAGCTAGCAACTGAATCTTTTATTTGTCCCATCAGCTCATCCCTCACAGTTATTACCTTTTGTTCCACTTGCCCCTCCCTGTTACATTATAAGCTCTCAGGAGCCAGGGCTCTCCTAACCTTCCTGTTTCGAATTTTATTGTTACTGTACTGTCTCCCATTATATTTTAAAGCACTGCGCAAACTGTTGGTGCTATATAAATACTGTATAATAATATAATAATAATAAAAATAACTGAAAGACAAGTCAAAGCAACATGAAAACATACCGCATTTGACTACTGAGTCTAATGCCCATGTATATGAGCCCTAAAACAAGTGAAAAAGTCATTAAAATAATTCAGGTATGACGGAAACTACAGCAAGGCTGTAAAGTTACTCACATAACTCGGTAGTCATCTGATACTGAAGGGTCGTCTTTTGGGAACATAAGCTACATAGTTACATAGTAGGCGAGGTTGAAAAAAGACACAAGTCCATCAAGTCCAGCCTATGTGTGAGATTTTATGTCAGTATTACATTGTATATCCCTGTATGATGTGGTTGTTCAGGTGCCCATCTAATAGTTTTTTTAAATTATCGATGCTCCCCGCAGAAACCACTGCCTGTGGAAGGGAATTCCACATCCTTACCGCTCTTACAGTAAAGAACCCCCTACGCAGTTTAAGGTTAAACTGCTTATCTTCTAATTTTAGTGTATGGCATAATGTATGGCCGCGTGTCTTAATAAATTCCCTTACGCGGAAACGCTTTATCCCTATTGTGGGGTCACCAGTACGGTATTTGTACATTGAAATCATATCCCCTCTCAAGCGTCTCTTCTCCAGGGAGAACAAGTTCAGTGCTTGCGTGGAACAATGAGGCCCTCGTGGCTGCTTTTTCTCATGGTCTCTCGCATACCATCAAGGATGAGATAGCAGCCCGAGATATACCCACTGAGCTGGAGAAGTTGATCACGTTTGCCATCCTCATTGACTCGAGATGAGCTTTGCAGTCCCACCCGTGCCTCCCTCACCTCCCATGTCTCCTGGTACCGAGTCAGTCAGTGAAGGTGAACCCTTGCACTTGGGTTTCACGCATCTCTCTGTGGATGAGAGAACCTTTAGGAGGAGGGAGAGATTGTGCCTTTATTGTGGCCAGGCAGGTCACTTTTTGAAGTCCTGTCCTACCCGTCCAGGCAACACCCGAACCTTGAGGTCCTGTCATGGACAGACCTTAGGTGGCATTGTTTCATCCCCAGTTATCCAGAAAGATAAGCCCCGGGTTTCAGTCACCCTTTCTTGGGCAGAGTCGTCCGTTGAGATACAGGCTCTAATCGACTTTGGGGCTGCAGGCCTGTTCATTGATGCTGCCTATGTTTCGAAGCACTCGATTCTGCTGCAGCTGTGTGACACTTTACTTGCCATTGAGGCTCTTGACAGGAGACCTCTACAGCCTGCCCATGTGACTCATGAGACGGTTCTATTGTCCATGGTTGTAGGGGCTCTTTACCATAAGATAATCCAATTCCAAGATATTTCCTCACCTAAGTTTCCGCTGGTTATTGGTTATCCTTGGTTACAGAGGCACAGCCCCTCTTTTGATTGGCTGCGGTTCTCTCCTGGTCACCACAATGCAGTGAGACATGCTTCCAGAAGGTAGCCAAGGTCCTGTGCACCTCTTCTCTCTCCTCCCTACCGGAGGAGTACCGCGATTTTAGCGATGTCTTTGACAAAGGTCAAGCCTGTAGTTTACCTCCACACCGGCTGTACGATTGCGCAATTGACCTTCAACCTGGTGTCATACCTCCTCGTGGCCGGGTTTACCCTTTGTTGGTCTTCGAGGATAAGGCCATGAAGGTGTCTGTTGCAGATGCACTTTCTCGAGGATTCATCCGCAAATCCTCGTCTCCAGCTGGTGTTGCTTTCTTCTTTGTGAAGAAGAAGTGTGGTGAACTGAGACCTTGTATTGATTATAGTGGTCTCAATCGTTTCACGATTAAGAATGCCTATCCAATTCTGTTGATTACGGAATTATTTGACCGCCTCAAGGGAGCAACGGTTTTCACGAAGCTTGATTTGAGAGAGGCATACTATCTCTCATGAGGATTAAAGAGGGCAACGAGTGGAAAACTGCGTTTATTACCAGGACAGGCCATTATAAGTACCTCATAATGCCTTTTGGCCTTTGTAACGCCCCAGCAGTTTTCCAGGAATTTATTAACAATGTCCTCTGAGATTTGTTGCAGTTTTCTGTGGTGGTTTATCTCGATGATATCCTCATATTTTCCAAGTCCCTGGAGAGCCACCACACAGATGTCTGTCACGTGCTTCAGAAACTAAGAGAGAACAATCTCTATTGTAAACTGGAGAAGTGCGAGTTCCATCGCGAACAGGTTAAATTCCTGGGTTATGTGACTTCCACTGCTGGTTTTTCGATGGACCCAGAGAAACTTTAGGCAGTTCTACAGTGGCCCAGACCCGTGGGTTTACGTCCTCTGCAGTGTTTCCTGGGCTTTGCCAACTATTATCGGAAGTTTATTCATAACTTCTTGTCTCTGGTCAAGCCCTTGACTGATATGACCAGAAAGGACGGTAACCCACAGAGTTGGTCCTTGGAGTCCATTAAGGCCTTTGAGAGTCTCAAGGCTGCCTTTGTTTCTGCTCCTGTGTTGGCACATCCTGATCCTTACTTCCCTTTTATCCTTTAGGTTGATGCTTCTGAGACTGGTGTTTGCGCCCTTCTGTCTCAACGTCCTACCTCTGAGACGCTATGTATCCTTGTGGCTACTTTTCCAAGAAATTGTCACCTGTGGAGTGCAATTACGAGATTGGTGACAGAGAGCTGTTGGCGATCATTTTAGCCCTGAAAGAATAGAGACATCTCCTCGAAGGTACCACTGTGATGGTTCTCATTCTTACTGACCATAAGAATCTCACATTCTTGTCTGAGGCTAAACGCCTCTCTCCCAAAAGGGCGTGATGGGCTCTTTTCTTGTCAAGTTTCAGTTACATTGTCTAATTCTTACCCGGTACTAAGAATGTAAGGGCTGACGCCTTGTCACGACAATTTTCCTCCACTTCCAAATTGGAGTTGGTTCCGGTTCCTGTGATTCCTCCTGATCTTATTCTGGCTACGGTTCGCACCAGTCTCACTTCTCTTTTGGGTGACAAAATTCTTGCTGCTCAGGTCCATGCTCCTCTTGAGAAACCTTGTGACTGCTGCTTTGTCCCAGAGAGTCTGCGTACTGCCGTACTCCAGACTTACCATTCTCCCAAGGCTGCTGGCCACCCTGGGAAGAATCAACTCTTTTGGGCCATTTCCCAACAATTCTGGTGCCCTAGTCTATGTGCTAATGTAACTGCCTTCGTAGCTGCCTGTTCCGTGTGTGCTCAGAGTAAGACTCCACAACACCTTCCAGTGGGCCTCGTACAACCCATACCCAATGGAGAGAGGCCCTGGACCCACCTGTCTATGGATTTCATTGTGGAGTTACCCAACTCAGTTCTCAAAGATGTGTCATTGTATTCCACTTAAGAAGTTGCCCACTTGTCAGGAAAGGTTTCACTGCTGATACTGTCTGACATTTGGCGTGCAGTACTGTAGTCCACCAGCAGGTGTCTCCTGGCAGTCTGGAACTGCCAGGGGAGCCTTCCCCTGTTGGTGGTATTATGTGATCTTGGACCGCAGTACTGGCGTCCACCAGCGGGTGGTTCCTGGCAGTGTGGGGCTGACATCATCTCCTGCAATTAGGCATCACCTGAGTGATTGCAGGAGGTGTGTATAAGTATACTTAGGGAGGTGTATTTTGCGCTAACCATATGAAGAAAAAAGAAAAAGGTGCAGCTGCTAATATAAGCCTAAAATACAAAAGACTCAAAAAGTATAATTTAAATTGTACAAGCGCGCATCCACAAGTGATTCCCTGATACAAAGATATATACGTGAAACAATGTAGCTAAAAAATAAATATTGACTAATGTGAAAAATGAGCAACAATGTTGCTGTACTGAAATACGTATACAAACAAGGTTCCTAACGTGATGAGTTAAAACTAAAATATTGCAACTAAGGTAAACCCATAGTGAGTGGCAAATGTGATATATCCAAAGTGAATAAAAATTAATAATACATTGATATGTTAAATTTAGTAAGTAATGTGATTTTAAAAAACGCACAGCTGAAACGTCCATGTGAACCAAAAAAACACACAGTGATAAATGATGACAAAAACAATAGTCCTAATATATAGTGAAAAATATCAGCCAAAACTCCTCATCACTTGGTAAGATACCGGTGTTCTTCCAGCCAGAAAGTATGTTATAAAGAGCCACTTACCAGATATGTTGGACCTCAAATTATGGAGATCGTATGAGCCTGGTGCATTAGCCTGCCAGCAGCGTTGGTTTCCACCTCTACTTCGATCCAGGAAGAAGGACGTTCTCATCTGATTTCAATGATCAGAGGGTAAGCGCGCTCTCTCTCCCAGCAACTTGGATCCACAGATGAAGAAAATGTATGACCCTAAATAGGGTTTTCTTTCCAGAGACAGTCCTGAAGTTTAACCCCTCAGTGGAGATAAAAAAAAGGGGAGACTTCATCGTGCAGATGTGCTCAAAAGAGTTTTTATTTAAAAAGTCACTGAAAGTTCACAGCAAATAATCACAGCAAAAATTCCACAGCAAACTATAAACTGTAAACTGTAAATTCCAACTACAGGAATAAAAAAGAGGAACAAAAGAACCGGATAAAAGACTAGCATAAAAAACAGTCGAGAATCGAAGAGACTGACTGCATAGGGAAAAAACGTGATGGTGTCACAGCCGCTTGCTCCACCCGACGCGTTTCCCCTTAACAGGCATCCACTGGGAACGGAGACGTTATTTCAGTATAGCAACATTGTTGCTCATTTTTCACATTGGTCAATATTTATTTTTTAGCTACATTGTTTCATGTATATATATTTGTATCAGGGAATCACTTGTGGATGCGCGCTTGTACAATTTAAAAGGTGTGTATAAGTACCCGGCAGACACACTGATGCCTTGCCTTGGTATCTTTCCTTGCGCCCTGACCCTGAACCTGTGAAGCGCTGCATCTGCATCTGTACCTGTACCTGTATCCGTACCTGATCATGTTCCTGTCTGTTACCTGAACCCTGTACCCTGAGCCTTGTACCTGTACCCATCCCTCCTGTGATCCATCCATCCTCTTCCTGTGATGTTTGTCTTCCTTTTACCCAGCTGCTGACCTCCCATTGACGACCCTGGCCTGGCCCTGTTTATGATTCTGGTATTCCCCTTTACTTGTATATATTTGTCTGTTATTATTTGTGGGTTTCTATTGGTGGTTGGTTGGTTGCACATTGTAGTATATTGGAGGTGGTTGTATTTATTAGGTGGTTGTATTTATCTTAATAAATCATATATTTTCACCTTACCTGTGTTTGTTCCTCTGTTGCCGTCCACACAGCTCTAGTCACACCTGATACTTGACATTATACCAAGGCCATTCCTGACCAGAAGTGGCTGCACAGAGGAACCATCCCGGTTCTGTTTACTTCTGTGAAAATGAATTTGGATGTTATTAGTTACTATGCTCTGCTGGCGTCAGAGAGTGGTGAATATCTCCGCCAGACACTTAAGGAGTGGACTAGTGACCAGTTGTTTGAAATTATGCGTTTATCTCACTCTCTGGTGGATCAGGGTTGTTTGCTGTTTGGGGATGTGCATCCTTTTTTTTTTGACAGTTCATTAAGTTCATTACTAAGCATAGTAAATTCAAACTTTATGTAGATGGGAATACAGCAGTTGGGATGGTGTGATAAACAAGAGAGGAGAGTGTTGACGGTACAGTTACACAGTTATCCTATAGCAGCCCCGCCTTTTAGGGGTCAGGGGGCAAGGGGAGGGGGAGAGGAGAGGTGTTTGAGGTGGGGTGAGGGGGGGGAGAGGAAAGGAGGGGGGGAGGCGGGGAGGAAGGGAGGGGGGGGGAAAGAAGGCCAAGGATCACTCATCACATTGTATTAATTGCTGTACTCAGTTATTATTATTATGCGGTCAAGCAAGTCTCAGCCACAGGCGTCAACCCAGTTCGACCAAATTTTATCGTATTTTGCTGAGCAGTTTCTGCTTTCATACGTAATTCTATAGAGTGGTAAGACCTTGTTTATTGTGTTTTGCCATGAAATTCTCGTAGGAAGCTCTGTTCCTCTCCATCTCAGGAGGATTTCTCTCCTAGCATAGAATAGGATGAAGATCAAGCACAGTTTGGTGTATCTGTCCCCTTCCACATCGCCCAGATAACTAAGAAGGAAGAGTAGGGGGTCTAGTGGTATCGTAGCTCCACAAATCTCTGTCAGGAAGTCCGCCACATCCTACCAGTATGGGCTGATTTTTTGGCAAGTCCAAACCATATGAAAGAAAGAGCCCCGTTCAAGGGAACATCTTGTGCACATTGGGCTGAGGGAGGGATATATTTTGGCAAGTCTCTGTGGGGTATAGTATGCCCTGTGTAAAAACTTCAATCGTATGAAACGGTCTCTAGAGGCAATCATAGAAGGAATATATACAGAGACAGATTCCTCCCAGATGTTCTCATCAAGGTTAGGGATGTCTTCCTTCCACTTGCTCAGAGTGGCCGAAGTGTCAGTGTCATGAGCTACCGTGAGGTATAAATAAAGGGAGGAGAGGGGCTTCCCCATCGCTCCCGAAGTGAGGAGTCGCTCAATGGAGTTCGACTCCAGAGTGACTGGGCTAGGAAATTGTGAGGTAAAGGCATGTCGGAGCTGGAAGTATCTAAACTGAAAGGAGCAGGGGAGGTCATATGTCCGTCTTAGTTCCTGGAATGTCACGATTTTGCCGTTAGGCATCACATGCTTCAGAGTCAGGATTCCCCGTTTAGCCCACATCGCTGGGTCAGGCACTGTGTTTAAGTGAGGAAGGAGAACGTTACCCTAAAGAGGAAGGGGGAGACAGCTGATGGATTGCCCCCAGTTGCCCGGGAACACTGCCACACCCGTATGGTGGTCCTCATAGGCCCCATTACGCAGGGGTGTGCCCTGCAGCCCCTGAATACCAGGTTGGAGAGAGCCGCGTATAAACCAAGGATTGCGGCCTCGAGAGTGATGGCTGGGTTCTGCTTAGGCTGGGAGAACCACCACCTGACCGTCTAGTATATGAGAAAATTTGGAAGGGCCAGGCCCCCACTAGACTAGGGGAGGTAAAGGATATGTCTAGCTACCCGGGGGGGAACAACCCGCCCCGATGAAGGTGGTCACAATGCTGTCTAGTTTCCAGAAGAAGGAATGGGGGATAGGGGTAGGGGTTTGTTGGAAGAAGTACAACAGTTTGGGCAGGTATATTATTTTAATTAAGTTTCCCCTGCCCACTGGTGTGAGGGGGAGGTTGCGCCAGGTGGCACACTTCTTGGTAAGTTGATCCAACACTGGGAGGACATTCCTGCCAGGTAGCCCTCCATTGTGGGACCCACCCTCACTCCTAAATATGTGAATTCCTCTACCCAACGTAGAGGGGTGTGAGTGTCAGTACAGGGCAATGACGGGTGGAGTGGGAACAGAACTGACTTGTCCCAGTTGATACGGACCCCTGAATAATGTCTGAAGGCATCAAACTGGGTCAGGGCAGCCCTCAGGGATGTGGAGGCGTCCTCCAGATATATTAGGGAATCGTCCACATATAGGGATAATTTTTCTTCCCATGGGCCTACCTTTATGCCTTTAATACCAGAGTCCCTCCTAATATGGGCTGCTAGTGGCTCCAGGGCCAAGGCAAACAGGGCCAGGGACAAAGGACACCCCTGCCGTTACCCCCTCCCCTAAAGAGAAGGAACCCGACAGGGTCCCGTTAGTGCGTATACGGGCCCTAGGATGTGCATATAACATTTGTAGCCATGATAGGAATTTAGAGCCAAAGCCAAATCTAGAGAGGACTGTCCATAGGTAGCCCCACTCGACCAAGTCGAAAGCCTTCTCGGCAGCCGCTATGTGAGTGTGCAGTCGACGGATATTTATGCCGGGCATGAAACCTGTTTGGTCTGGGTGGACCAGGGCTGTGATAACAGTATTTAGGCAGTTGGTGAGGACTTTTGCGAATATTTTGGCGTTGACGTTTAGGAGGGAAATAGGGCGGTAGGAGGAACATAGGGTAGGATCTTTGCCCGGTTTGGGAATAACTACTATAACTCCGTCACTCATCGAATCTGGGAGGACCCCAGTCTCCGATGCCTGAGACAGAGTCGACTGTAATCTAGGGGCCAGTTCTTCTATAGAACTCCACCGGGAACCCATCTGGGCCCAGTGTCTTGCCTGCCTGCATAATTTTTAGAGCCTTCTGTATCTCTTCTATCTGTATGGGGGTGTTTAATTTGTTCGTGGAGGTAGGGGTGAGGACAGGGACGTCAACCTCCTCCAAGTAGTCAGTAAGGTCTTTCTGGTCATAGGTCACCCGGGAACTGTAAAGTTGTTGGTAGTAAGTGGCAAAACACTGATTGATATCCTGGGGGGCAGAGAGGAGGATCCCCTCCTGGCCACCGATCTGTGCAATGATCATCACTCCTGCTTACTCCTTGGACAGCCAGGCAGGAGGCGCCCCGCCTCTCCCCCTGCTTAAAGATGCGCTGGGATTGGTGGAGTGCCTGTTGGGTCAGAAACTGGAGTCGGGTGTAATGTTGGGGGTCGCGGGACCTGACATAGAGGGCCTCTTGTCTAGTCGCCTCGGCTTCCACCCCAGTAAGCTCAGCCCTACGTTCTTTCCTTACTGCAGCTATGATTGATTGATAGTGACCCGTTGACGAGGCCTTAAAGGCTTCCTGCACAGAGTTCTCTGTGGCCGTCCCCGGGTTATCCTTCCAGAATTATCTCAGCGTGTCATGAAATTGGAACTCCACCTCCGTGTCTGAGACCCAGAATCTGGACAGTCTCCAAAGCCTGTCGGTCAGAGCTGTTGCCAATTATAGGGATAATAGCAACGGGGCTTGGTCCGAGATTCCCCTGGGTAGGATAGTAATGTCCCGGACTCTGGGGAGAACAAGCGCTGCCACATAAGCTAGGTCAATGCGTGAAAAGGATCTATGGGTGGCTGAGTGGCAGGTGAAGGTCCTAGTTTGAGGGTTTCTCCACCTCCACACATCCGTGAGGCCGTATGTATCAGCCCACGCCGCCAATCTTTGACGGGTCGTACCAACTGTAGCACACCTGTCCATGTCAGAGTCCGGGACAAGATTAAAGTCACCCATCGGTACTACATTGTCCTGGGGGAACTGCGCAAGCTTGGCTGAAATCAAATTAAGGAACTTAAGAGACGCAGGAGGGAGCAGATACAGTCCCACCAAAACCCATGGCAAATTGGGAATCAATGCGTGGACCAGCACAAATCTTCCATCAGGATCAAGAATCAGATCCAGGAGTTTAAATAAGAGAGTTTTGAGGACTAGGATACTGACTCCTCTAGCAAAGTTAGAATAAGTAGAGTGATAGTGGTGGCCCACCCATAGTTTTTTAAAACTGAGGGTTTTGCTTCCTAGCAAATGCGTCTCCTGTAACACACATATGTGGGGGTTGCGCCTTTTTATAAATTGAAAGACTAGGGAATGCTTAACCGAAGAGTTCAAACCCCGTGTGCTCCAGGAGAGGATATCAAGTGTAGCCATATAGGTGTAGTAGTAAAATATAGCCAGGATTAACAGAGATTATGAGTCATGATACACTCCAGGCGATCAGCGGCAGGCCGAGGAATGGATCAGGTCTCATCAACATTGCAAGTAAATTAATCAAAAACAATACTGTCAAGCAACATAAAACAAGAAACTGAGAGCCATAAACGTGGCTCAACTTACCTAAACTCCCCCCCACCCCACCCGGCCCCCAACCATGGAGGAGGGTTTGTTTCCCAAAACGAGTGTCAGCCCTGTGGCTGAACATGAAGGCAGTGAGCAAGAGGCAGCTAGCCTCTGTGAATCAGAAAAGTCAAGAGTATCTAAGAATTCCGGTAAAGGAGTGGCAATGTGGAACACCCGGAGCACCGGGGGCACAGTTCTTAGGTGAAAAGTTTGCAGCTTTCCCTTTGCAGGGCAGGATCAGGTCAGGAGGGAAAAGCTGGGGAGGGGAATGGAGGAAGAGGGGGGCCAAACCTCATGTAAGTCCCCAGAGGTGTGAAGTCCATGATCCCTGGAGGTGTCAGTCTCTCGCCTGCAAATCAGACGTCCCCCCGTCGCATCTCTAGCAGGGTAAAAGGGGTAGTGGAATTGGGGGCCTTGTAGCTTTAAGGTGTAACCTGCTGGTGAGTGTCTCTATTGCCTACCCTTCAAAAGGGTAGGGACATATGTCATGAAGACTCATCTCCATAAATCCTGGTGGTGTGAGAGAATGGCACATGCTACAGTTTTACTGAAGGCCCGTATAGGTGAACGCAGGATCAAACCTCCCTCCTGTGCTCACATATGGCCCCTCGTGACAATGTTCATCACAAAGGAGTCCCCAGCAATATACTCACAGTTCCAAGCAGGGTGAAGCAGTGTAAGGTGATTCATCTCTGAAGAGTTTCAGCCCATGCAGCCGCATCTCTGGGAAAGGTAAAGAATTGCACTCTTTCTCTATCTTGCACTCTCAGCCTGGCGGAAAAGAGCATGCTGTATTTGACCCCCTTTTCTCGCAGCATGGCGCGGATCGGGTCAAAGGATTTGCGTTGCCTCTGTGCTTCCACAGAGTAATCAGGAAAGATTAGCAGCTTTGTATTTTCATACTTCAGCCTTCCCTGTAGATGAGACGAGCCCTATCCCTGTAGTGGAGGAGCTTTAAAATAAAAGTGCGCGGGGGGGCTCCCTGTGGGCTTCTGGTAGCTGGCATGCAGTGGGCCCGATGGAGAAGTGTGGGGAGAATTGCGCCCTCGGGAGCAGGGAAGGTAGCAGTTGCTCCATGAAGGAGACCGGGTCTGAGCCCTCTGCGGCCAGAGCCCCACAGATTATTCTGGCGGTTTCGGTTCTCGGTGTCCTCTGCTCTGGCTTCAAGAACCCTCACCTTAGATTTTAGGATCTGGAGGTCTTCATGATGCTCCCTCTGGATATCCTCCGTGCTGGAGACTCGCCTCTCCACCTCCGTCACTCGCTCTCTGAATCTGTCCATGTCTCGGCGGATAAGGGCTGTCTCAGCCTGGACATGATCGATCTTCATCTTGAGGGTGGATTGGCAAGTTGTAATTGCCAGCATCAGGGCATCAAAAGCTGAGGATCCAGCCTGGATCACGCCGTCAGGCGGGGATGTGGTCTGGGTCTGTGGCAGGCCGAGGGGGGAGAAAGCCCGGGCTTTGACGGCGTGCGAACAGTTTCGGCGGTGGGTCTCCTCTGTGCCCCCTTTTTGTTTCTTTTCATTCCCCGAGACTCAGGAGAGCGGCCTGTAGGGTTTTTAGGCAAATTTATGTGGGTTCCACACTAGGATAAGTGTAGGATAAGGATCCGGAGTGGGAGCTCAGCAGCTAAGCGTCCGCTCCCAGCGCCATCTTGGACACGCCCCCGGGGATGTGCATCCTTTAATTCAAATATGTACAGAGCTGGCCCTGCCCAGTATTCCCAAAGGCCGTGATGACTTTTCTCCACCTTTTAATGTTAATCAGGTTGTATCCCTGGTATGGCTTTTGGAAGATGATGCCACATACTTCTGTGAACACTACTTAGCCTGCTCACAACAAGTGATAACAGAGTGCATTGAGTCTGTTCAGTACCTGGTCAGACAGGCAGAATGTAAACTACAGTTTGTGCAACCATTACTCTTAGCATGGTCTGATATGCTGCAATCAGCTCCAGCCAAACAAACCACCTCTGCCATCAGACACCAGCCTACCCAAATGTATGTTTCCCCATTAGCCATGTCAACCTCAGTTGCAGCCCAGTATACGCTGATCCCAAACAAATACTCATATCCGGTCTCTGCTCCCTGTATCTATTCTGCATTCAACCCACCTGCCTCTTCCCCGCTGCGTACAAACCCACAAGATCTTCCTCCAGCTACTGTTACCTCTTCTCTGCCATATCCCAATCCTCCTTTCCAGTCTGCTGCACCCCTTACCTACAGTCCTGCTGTCACCTATAGAGCTTCAGTTGCTAAGCCAAAGAAAAAATGAAAGTTTTTCCCAACCAAAACCATCCTGCCATTAAACCAACCTGCCTCCTCACCCACTAATCTGTCCCAGCCTGAAGTGCCAGAGTTCCAGCCCGAAGTGCCAGAATTCCAGCCCGAAGTGCTAGAGTTCCAGCCGGAGGTGCCAGAGTTCCAGCCGGGGGTGCCAGTGTTCCAGCCGGAGGTGCCAGTGTTCCAGCCGGAGGTGCCAGTGTTCCAGCCTGAAGAGCCAGAGCCAGCTTTCCAGTCTGAAGAACCAGAGCCAGCCTTCCAGCCTGAAGTCCCGGCCTCTGTCTGCAGCCCAGCCTGATGTGTTCCTGTCCACTGCGCAGCCGGATGTGGTCCTGTCCGCTGCCCAGCCTGATGTGTTCCTGTCCGCTGCCCAGTCTGATGTGTTATTATCTGCTGCCCAGCCTGATGTGCCTCTGTCTGCTGCCCAGCCTGACGAGCCTCTGTCTGCTGCCCAGCCTGATGTGTCCCTATCTGCTGCCCAGCCTTATGTGCCTCTGTCTGCTGCCCAGCCGGATGAGTTCCAGGCTGCTGCCCAGTCTGATGAGCCTCTGTCTGCTGCCCAGTCTGATGAGCCTCTGTCTGCTACCCAGCCTGATGAGCCTCTGTCTGCTGCCCAGCCTGATGTGTCCCTATCTGCTGCCCAGACTAATGTGCCTCTGTCTGCCCAGCCTGATGTGTACCTGTCCGCTGCCCAGCCTGATGTGTTCCTCTCTGCTGCCCAGCCTGATGTGCCACTGTCTGCTGCCCAGCCTGATGAGCCTCTGTCTGCTGCCCAGCCTGATGTGCCACTGTCTGATGCCCAGCCTGATGTGCCACTGTCTGCTGCCCAGCCTGATGTGCCACTGTCTGCTACCCATCTTGATGTACCCGTGCCTGTTGCCCATCTTGATGTACCCGTGCCTGTTGCCCATCTTGAAGTGCCCGTGCCTGTTGCCCAGCTTGAAGTGCCCATGCCTGCTGCCCAGCTTGAAGTGCCCGTGTCTACTGCCCAGCTCGATGACCCGGAGCCTACTGCCCAGCACGATGACCTGAAGCCTGCTGCCCAGCTCGATGACCCGGAGCCTGCTGCCCAGCCCGATGATCCGGAGCCTGCTGCCCAGCCCGATGACCTGGAGCCTGCTGCCCAGCTCGATGACCCAGAGCCTGCTGCCCAGCTCGTTGACCCTGAGCCTGCTGCCCAGCTCAATGACCCAGAGCCTGCTGCCCAGCTCAATGACCCGGAGTCCGCTGCCCAGCTCGATGACCCGGAGCCTTCTGTCTGCTTTGATGTGCCCGGTGTCTGCCTTGATGTGTCCGCTGTCTGCCTTGATGTGCCCACTGTCTGCCTTGATGTGCCCGCTGCCCGGCTTGATGTACCTCTATCCATTGTCCGGCTTGATATCATGGACTTTCATCAACGGCGGCTAGTTGGAGCGTACGGAGGCCGCTCCTTTGAGGGGGGTACTGTCAGGAATGATGATACTGCTGATGATACTGTCTGACATTTGGCGTGCAGTACTGTGGTCCACCAGCAGGTGTCTCCTGGCAGTCTGGAACTGCCAGGCAAGCCTTCCCCTGTTGGTGGTAATATGTGATCCTTGGGCTTCAGTACTGGCGTCCACCAGCAGGTGGTTCCTGGCAGTGTGGGGCCGACATCATCTCCTGCAATTAGGCATCACCTGAGTGATTGCAGGAGGTGTGTATAAGTACCTGGCAGACACACTGATGCCTTGCCTTGGTATCTTTCCTTGCTCCCTGACCCTGAACCTGTGAAGCTCTGTATCTGCATCTGCATCTGTACCTGTACCCATACCTGATCCTATTACTGTCTGTTACCTGAACCCTGGACCCTGAGCCTTGTACCTGTACCCGTCCCTCCTGTGATCAATCCATCCTCTTCCTGTGCTGTTTGTCTTCCTTTTCCCCAGCTGCTGACCTCCCATTAACGACCCTGGCCTGGCCCTGTTTATGATTCTGGTATTCCCCTTTACTTGTATATATTTGTCTGTTATTATTTGTGGGTTTCTATTGATGGTTGGTTGGTTGCACATTGTAGTATATTGGAGGTGGTTGTATTTATTAGGTGGTTGTATTTATTCACTTATCCTAATAAATCATATATTTTAACCTTACCTGTGTTTGTTCCTCTGTTGCCGTCCACACAGCTCTGGTCACACCTGATACTTGACACCACTTCTAAGGAACTGGCTTTCATTTTTGCTCGGGAGATCTTTCGCTTACATGGGCTACCCAAGGTGATTGTCTTGGACAGGGGTAGTCAGTTTGTGTCCCGGTTTTGGCGAGCCTTTTGTGCACAGTTGGGAATTCAGCTTGCTTTTTCCTCTGCGTATCACCCGCAGTCTAATGGGGATGCAGAACGAGCCAATCAGCCCTTGGAGCAATTCCTACATTGCTATATTTCTGACCATCATAACAACTGGTCAGACCTATTTCCGTGGGCAGAGTTTGCTCACAACAGTGCCTTGAATTCTGCTTCCCGATTGTCCCCGTTTATGGCGAATTATGGTTTCCAACCTTCCATGTTGCCTGACTCATTTGTTCCTCAGAATATTCCTGCATTAGAGGAGCATCTTCGTGCTCTTTGTTCCACTTAGGCACAAGTCCAGAAGGCTTTGCGACATGCTAATGATAGGTACAGACTCCATGCTGACCGCAGACGCCTGCCTGCGCCTTCCTATCAGGTTGGGGACAGGGTCTGGCTCTCATCTCGCAAACCTCTGACTTCGTGTTCCCTCAGTAAAGTTCGCACCTCGGTTTATTGGGCCTTTCCGTATTCATCGCAGGATTAACCCAGTGGCTTACGCATTAGACCTTCCTTCTAAAATGCGTATTTCGAATGTATTTCATGTCTCCTTATTAAAACCTTTGGTCTGCAACCGCTTTACCACCTCGGTGCCACCCTGAACAGGTTAAGAACCATGAGGAGTATGAAGTACACTCCATAGTTGACTCCCGTAGGTTCCGTGGGCGCATACAGTACCTGGTGCATTGGAAAGGGTACGGTCCGGACAGGACCGGACTGGCCTACCGTGATATTTCCCGGCAGGCTGCCTGCCCTGGGGCCGCTTTGATTTATGCTGTGGCTGCAGTGCTCCTCTCCCTCCTGCTCCCCCTCCTCCTGCCTACTTGTCACACAGCGGGAGACCACCGTGACACGGAGCTGAGTGTGAAAAGTTTGGCCCCGCTGTGATAAAAGTCCCGCCCTCCTCCTAGAGCAGCTCGTGTGATAGACGCAGTGTTCTGTCTATCACATGAGCTGGTCTAGGAGGAGGGTGGGACTTTATCAAGGCGGCAATGATGGGCACAATGAGGCGGCAATGATGGGCACGGTGAAGCTGCAATGATGGGCACAGTGAGGCTGCAATGATGGGCACAGTGAGGCTGCATTGACGGGCACAGTGAGACTGCATTTGATGGGCACTGGTGAGGCTGCATTGACCTTTTGTATCATGTCCGCAGTCTCTGACCATCTCTTGTACTATGTCTGCAGTCTCTGACCATCTCCTGTATCATGTCTAAATTCTCTTAACATCTTTAGTATCATGTCCTAAGTCTCTGACCATCTCCTGTACCATGCCCACAGCCTCTGACATCTTGACCTTTCCTGTACTATGCCCGCAGCCTCTAACCATCTCTTGTATCATGTCCGCAACCTCTGACCATCTCTTGTCTTATATCATGTCTGCAGTCTCTGAGGGAGTCTGGAGAGGAGTCAAGAATGGGAGCACCACCGGGATGGGGATCATGCTAGAAGTCAGACATGTGTGGACTGTGGAGAGGAGACTATAGGAAAACCAGAGCCACCAAGCTGGAGCCAACTGACTGATCCTTGCAAGGTGCACCTGAGAGGAGGTCAGTGACAGCGCTGCCAGGCCAGTCTGAGGGGGGGGTCACTGATGGAAGGGGGTGGAATACAATAATGTAAGGGGGCACTGATATAAAGGTTTCCCCCTTATATCATTAACCCACGCCCCCCCCTTACCTTAGTGTATTATTTCTGCGGAAGGTGGTCTCTGGTCACCAGAGTCCCCCCCCCACACACACATTCCCAGAGTCCCAGGTGTCCCCCTTGAAATTTACTGTTTTATATACAGTGGGGACGGAAAGTATTCAGACCCCCTTACATTTTTCACTCTTTGTTATATTGCAGCCATTTGCTAAAATCATTCATTTTTTCCCCCATTTTTTTCCTCATTAATGTACACACAGTACCCTATATTGACAGAAAAACACAGAATTGTTGACATTTTTGCAGGTTTATTAAAAAAAGAAAAACTGAAATATCACATGGTCCTAAGTATTACAGACCCTTTGCTGTGACACTCATATATTTACTGTAACTCAGGTGCTGTCTATTTCTTTGGTATAGGTGCAATGAAAAATCTGGACTGCCGCACTCCGGATTGGAATAATAAAGGTAAAATCTTCTTTATTGAAAAAATGACATGGTATAAAATGCGTACATTGCTCTGTTGAAGTGATACAGCATAACCGTTGACGCGTTTCATGCTCCCATAGAGCGCTTACTCATGCTGTCCATTTCTTCCATTCATCCTTGAGATGGTTCTACACCTTCATTTGAGTCCAGCTGTGTTTGACTATACTGATTGGACTTCATTAGGAAGGCCACACACCTGTCAATATAAGACCTTACAGCTCACAGTGCATGTCAGAGCAAATGAGAATCATGAGGTCAAAGGAACTGCCTGAAGAGCTCAGAGACAGAATTGTGGCAACGCACAGATCTGGCCAAGGTTATAAAAAATTTCTGCTGCACTTAAGGTTCCTTAGAGCACAGTGGCCTCCATAATCCTTAAATAGAAGACGTTTGGGACGACCAGAACCCTTCCTAGAGCTGGCCGTCTGGCCAAACTGAGCTATCGGGGGAGAAGAGCCTTGGTGAGAGAGGTAAAGAAGAACCCAAAGATCACTGTGGCTAAGCTCCAGAAGTGCAGTCGGGAGATGGGAGAAAGTTGTAGAAAGTCAACCATCACTGCAGCTCTCCACCAGTCGGGGCTTTATGGCAGAGTGGCCCGACGGAAGCCTCTCCTCAGTACAAGACACATGAAAGCCTGCATGGAGTTTGCTAAAAAAACACCTGAAGGACGCCAAGATGGTGAGAAATAAGATTCTCTGGTCTGATGAGACCAAGATAGAACTTTTTGGCCTTAATTCTAAGCGGTATGTGTGGAGAAAACCAGGCACTGCTCATCACCTGTCCAATACAGTCCCAACAGTGAAGCATTGTGGTGGCAGCATCATGCGGCCAAGTACAGGGATATTCTGGACGAAAACCTTCTCTAGAGTGCTCAAGACCTCAGACTGGGCCGAAGGTTTACCTTCCAACAAGACAATGACTCTAAGCACACAGCTAAAATAATGAAGGAGTGGCTTCACAACAACTCCGTGACTGTTCTTGAATGGCCCAGCCAGAGCCCTGACTTAAACCCAGTTGAGCATCTCAGGAGAGACCTAAAAATGGCTGTCCACCAACGTTTACCATCCAACCTGACAGAACTGGAGAGGATTTGCAAGGAGGAATGGCAGAGGATCCCCAAATCCAGGTGTGAAAAACTTGTTGCATCTTTCCCAAAAAGACTCATGGCTGTATTAGATCAAAAGGGTGCTTCTACTAAATACTGAGCAAAGGGTCTGAATACTTAGGACCATGTGATATTTCAGCTTTTCCTTTTTTTATAAATCTGCAAAAATGTCAACAATTCTGTGTTTGTCTGTCAATATGGGGTGCTGTGTATACAATAATGAGGGAAAAAAATTAATGTAAATGATTTTAGCAAATGGCTGTAATAGAACAAAGAGTGAAAAATTTAAGGGGGTCTGAATACTTTCCGTCCCCACTATATATATATATATATATATATATATATATATATATATATATATATATATATATATATGTATGATATATATATATATATATATATATATATATATATATAATATAAGCACATAGAGCTAGGGGTATATATATATATATATTTTATATAATACGCTCTTCAAATGTGCTTTCAAATGCATGGTTTTCCCTTTTTATGAACAAGAAAATAATGACGTTATGATGGTTATGATGTTGGGCTGGTATAATGATGCTATGGGGCTGGTATGAAATTATTTCCAGGGCTGGTTTTTACTCGCTCTTGGGTCTCATCCTCGGACATACACGCCCCTGTCCTTCTCCGTGATTTCCATAGACTTTTCCCCTTAAGCCTGTTGGCCCTCCGAGGGGGAGGGGTCATTGAGGAGGGGGTACTGTCAGGGCTGGGCTCAGCCCTCCCTTCTCTGAGCTGGCCGCTCAGCTGTCGGCTAATTGCCAGCTCCTATCTCTCCACAGTTACTCAGCTGTTGATGATATCCTGCCCATCAGTCCTGCCTACTTAAGCCGTCCAGTCCAGAGGAGCTCTGCCTTCGCCTTGGTCAACATCACAGAAACTATCTCCTACGATCCTGTTCAAGACTTGCTTTGCTGACATCCCTTCTGGCTCTAGATCCTGCTTGCTGTTCCACTACATTGATCCCTGACTTCTGGCTTGCCTGACTATCCCTTCCGGTTACCGAACTTTGGCTATGTTTTGACGACGTTTGTTCTTTTTACTTTTATAAATTATTAAACAAGTGTGATTTAACTGTACTTCTGTCTCTGCCTGATTTCATGGTTTCTGACAATCCCTTTGCAGCTCTACCTATAAGGATTCAACCTCCTCCCTTGCTCCCTTTGTGATGTCATCTCTCACATTCACTTGTACATCATTTTTTATATACAGACATACCCCTCCCCCTTTTTTACCCTCTCTATCCCTGCGATATAGGGAATAACCTTGAATGGTTGCCAGCCAATCATGAGAGCTGTTGAACCAAGTCTCTGAAATTCCTACAAAATCTAAATCCTCCTCGTACAATAGTATCTCTAGTTCTCCCATCTTGTCCGTGTCTTGAACGTCACGGTCAACATGCCATGTAGTTTGGACCAGTCGCACACTGTCTCCTGGGTGTTCTGAGGTTGCAAAGAGTAACAAGTCCTATACGTACCTCTCGTTTAGGTGCTTTAGTCAACCTACCACTAATGCCCCCAATACTACCCTCTGTAATATGTTCAGAGCTTACTATCTCTACCTCTGGACCCCCCCCAGCAGATCTGCACCCTCCATATTTAGGTGCAGTCCCTTCTATAGAGCTGGTGACCAACTGAGAAGTCGGCCCAGTTCTCCAGGAACCCAAACCCCTCATTACTACACCAGCTCCTCAGCCACTTGTTTATTTACCTAATCTAATATTTACCTAATCTCCCTCTGCCTTTCTGGTGTAGTTTGAGGTACCGGTAGTATTTGAGAATACTACCTTGGAGGTCCTTTTCCTCAATTTGGCTCCTAAGTCCCTAAAATAGTTTTTTAAGACATTCCATCTTCCTCTGACTTTGTCATTGGTGCCAACGTGAACCATGACAGCCATATCTTCCACAGTCCCTCCCAGTAATCTGTCAACCAGATCCCTGATGTGCCGAAAGCAAGCGCCCGGCAGTCTATCGCACTATACTGAGCCTGCCTTAATCACTCTGGGCCTTCACCATTTAGGCACTCTACTGTCACTGGATGTAGATACCCCAATGGGTTAGTTATAGACCTAGTGCCTGTACAGTGCCTTGAAAAAGTATTCACACCCCTTGAAATTTTCCACATTTTGTCATGTTGCAACCAAAAACGTCAATGTATTTTATTGGGATTTTATGTAATAGACCAACACAAAGTGGCACATAATTGTGAAGTAGAAGGAAAATAATAAATGGTTTTCCAAATTTTTTACAAATAAATATCTGAAAAGTGTGGTGTGCATTTGTATTCAGCCCTCTTTACCCTGATACCCCTGTAGCCAGGGGTTTGCTACTATAATCATTATAGTTGAACAGTTCGTTGTTGTTTGAAAATGAGTTTGGCTCCCCCTAGTGTCTGCTGGACTGTTTTCCATACTCTTTGAGAATAATGCTGCAAAGCATTGTGGGAGATGTAGTCTGGAGGAGGAAGTGACTCTGTTAGCTGGATCAGCCCTGGACTACAGGACAGACAATGCAAAGCGCGCAGAACTGCCTGCTGGGAAGAGTGATAAAGGGAGAGGCGCGGCCTGTTTTCAGCCTCTCTGGACGCCATTCAACACCTGCCAGCAGGAGGTCTGTGTGTGACCAGGAGTGAGAGACTGCAGCCTATACAGCAGAGAGCTGGATGGATCGCCCGCCTCTGAGGGATCTTGGAGCACAGCGATGCTATTCTAGCAAGCAGACCGGCCTGCGTTTGAGAGCAACTGGAAGCTACCTGCACTTCAGTCCATTGGGAGTTGCAGCACGGCGTGGAGGCGCCATCTTCACCAGACGGAGACACCAGGAGGGGATTCTGGATGGAGCCTCACAGTCATTGGTGTCTATTGTGGTGAGAGGGCACCTGCCCATTCCAGTAGAGATTACAGTATTGCTGAGTGAGTTCTTTCTACAGACAGCTGGTGAGACTTGTAGTTCCACGGAGGTGAATCTACTTCTTCACAGGCATCATGCAGCTGCACTTTGGGGCCTTGTCTTTCTCCCCTGCGCTGTAAGTTCAGTACTGTATTGCACTCACATGTAAAGAGGAATCTACAAGTGGTGATATTTCTTCAGTTAAGCAATCATCAGCACACCTTTTGTTCTACAGTCATTTCTTTCCCTTTGTCTCTGTGGATTACAAATTACAACAATATACTGCAGTTTAACCATCAGGCTAGCTGAAGACATCTGGAGTTTAAAGAACTTTAACCATCTTCTTTTACTAAGCATTGCTGCTCTACTCACAAGTTGATCTCTGAATTATAGCCTAGCGGGAGCCATTTGTGTATGTGCTAAATTTTACACTGTGTTACTGAATGTAAAGATTATATACTGCATTTTGGTCTGTGTGTTGAGGCTTCAGTAGGAAGGTATTTAATACATGTGTTGAAGATATTGAATACCTATCCTTCTGTGCACCTGTTTACATATACCCCTTCAGGTGATTATAAGGTTTTATGTTCTGTATATGTGCGTTAAGTGATAACTGTTGTCAATCATAACTTGTGTTCATTCATGCTTTTCATTGTGTTCCATTACTTATCTCAGTACACCTTTCTGAGTGGTTCAGTGATATCGTGTGAGTTTCTTATTGCTAACGCCACATTGCAGAATGGAACCCAAGGTGTCAGAGGTAAGAGAGGATCTGCAGAGTCGGGGTAGCCAGTGGGGTATAGAGTCAATCAGCAGCTCTCACAGGGGTACCGTTACATTTGGAGGTCCCACCGAGATACCCCATCTGGGGCACCCGAGCAGATCAGTTGACATGTCCAGGGTGGAAGAAGTTATGAACTCAGCCACTGCCACTGAGTGGAGCCAGGAGTATGGGAGTCGGTTGGAGCAAACCATGGTTCTGAGGCTACCAGGAGTCTGGTGGTTTGAAAGAGAGGTACAGCAGTTGATGAGAAAAGTTGTCCTAGAACAGGGGTCCTACCTCTTGGACCTGAAACATGAATTTGAGGAAGATTGTACCTATGTCCTTTTAGAATGGAAAGAGGCCCCATGAAGGGGGGGAGCTGGAGGAGATCACCTCTGCTTCATGTTGTGAAAGGACCTGGACTGCTAGAAAGGTAAGTGACACTATGCCAGCCTGACCTGCCAATGTTTTTATTTTAATTTTATTTTTTTTTGTATCCTGCCTGCCAATGTTTTTTTTTTATACTGCCTGCCAATGTTTTAAACTATTCATAATAAAAGTATGCTTTGGTCAGTCTCTCTTAGAGACCCCTTTCACAATGGGGCGGTGCAGGTGTTAACGGTAAAGCGCTGCTAGTTTTAGCGGCACTTTATCGCTGTTATAGCGGCACTTAGGTGCTGCTAGCGGGGCGCTTTTAACCCCCCAGAAGGGGTTGAAAGCTCACGCTTAGCGCTGCTTTCAAATCACTTTTAAGGCGCTTTGAATGCGGTACCCATTCATTTTAATGGGCAGGGGCGGTGGAGGAGCGGTGTATACACCGCTCTCACGCCGCCCCAAAGATGCTGCTTGCAGGACTTTTTTTCCCGTCCTGAAAGCGCACTGCCCCAGTGTGAAAGCACAGAAGAGGCAGTTTACAGGCGCTTTACAGGCGCTATTTTTAGCGCAAAAACGCCTGTAAAGTGCCTCAGTATGAAAGGGGTCTTACACAATGTGAGAGATGCTGAACAAAGGTTGAAGGACCACTTTCACAACTAGACTGCTCCGTGGTAGTGGCAAAGTGCAGCTCGTTTTGCGGTAGCGGGGCGCTTTTAACCCCAAAGAAGGGGTTATCAAGGGGTTAAAAGCACCCAAAAAGCGGCTCTTCGGAAGAGCTGCCTATTCATTTCAGTGGGCAGGGCGTTTTGGGAGCGGTGTTTATAGCACTCCCAAACCGCCCCAAAGATGCTGCTAGCAGGACTTTTTTTCCCGTCCCAAAAGCGCACTGCCCCAGTGTGAAAGCACTCGGGCTTTCACACTGGGGAAGCTTGAAAGGCGCTTTTCAGGCACTATTTCTAACGCTAAAACATCTGAAAAGCGCCTCAGTGTGAAAGGGGTCAAAGTGTTGGCATCAGTCAGACATTGTGAGAGAGGGACAGTTCTTGTGCCCAAAAGGTGTCCTGCGAGGGGCGTGACCAGAAGCAGAGCGAGATGGAAGCCTGATCTCCCTGCTCTCTGAGCCCACAGCGAAAAAGGCAATCTTGGGGACGATTATCCACAGCTTTATGGGCAAATCACGGACCACCTACTCCTCTAAATACAGGGGAACATCCCAGCCCCCTCCGGGTGCATCCACAGACCTCCGCTCCTTCTTTATTCAGCCGGACGTGTCTCAGGGCAAGGAGGCCAACATGGCGCCGGTCACTTCCGCGCCTACGCACCGGAGCTCCACTCAGGCTTCACAGCCTGCCCCAGACCAACACCAGCACTCTGGGGATCCCCCGCTGGAGGAGGCGATCCCCCAGGAGCACACCCAACACAATGGAGCGGTGAGTTCTCTCCAACACCCTGACATCCAGACTGAGCAGACACGTGGGTCGCCATTAGCCATGCTGCCTACCCCCTCCCCACCATACACACAATGCTCAGCAGCATTTCCAAGACTGCTAAGGACGGCCTCAGATCCTCAGTTTCAGAGCCTGGATCCCACATCCCCGGAATCCCCGCTCTCCTCAGATCTCTCACAGGACTATCCACCCCTAACTAGCCCCGCAGGCCCCTCTGCCAGAGTGCATCAGCTCCCTGAGGGGACATACGCACAGAAGGCAGGGGCCCCGATCCCACTCCCAGCTGGGGCAAGCTCTACAAGTCCCCCCCAGCAACAACAAACTGAACTATGGTCAGACCCATGGGACTCCCCAGCAACTAGAGCACAATTACACCCGGAGATGGGAGCTACACACCCCAGTACCGCACCGCCTGGCCGATTATCACCCAGCTTGCAATATGGCACCACACGGGACCCACCTTTGCATCCTCAATGGCAAGCATATTTACAAGCTATACCCACGAAGGAAGAATTTAGACAGCTTATTGAGGATGTAAAATCCACCTGTCGCAAGGAAATCCAAGTACTCCAGACGGGGCTCAAACATCTGGCGGACAGGGTGGAGATGGCTGAGGAGGAAATCCAGGAAACCAAACTGGCAGTCCATAGGACACAACTTCAGGGGGCAGATCACAGAGAAATGCTTAGAGATATGCAAAGACATGTGGAAGATCTAGACAATAGGGGGCGCCGCAAAAACATCCACGTGAGAGGCATCCCAGAAGTGGAGGGCTCCGAAGACCTGCAAACAACCCTACAATCTGTCTTTAATAACCTAATCGGGGAGCCACCTACTAAACATATAGACATGGACAGAGCCCACAGGGCACTTCGCCCTAAAGGAGCCACCTCCAAACCGAGGGATATCATATGCAGAGTCAGCTCCTACCCTCTCAAGGAAGAAATCATGAAGCAAGCACGCCTGGCACGTAAAGTGACTTTTGATGATGTCCATATACAACTATATCCCGACCTTTCCTGGATCACCCTGCAAAAACGCAGACTCCTCCAACCTTTACTACAATCATTGCAGAAAGAGAATATCACCTATCGCTGGGGTTTCCCTTTCAGCCTCACCGCAAAGCACCAGGGCAAGTCCGCTGTACTGAGGTATCCAGAAGACCTGCGTACTTTTTGCAAGATCCTTGAAATACCGGCTCCAAAGTTGCCGGACTGGGACATTGTCGCTACCCCACCACCGCCACCTACAATCTGGCAGAGAGTGCCCACCTCTAACCGGTCTCGGGACTCCGACCCGCAACGCAAGCCCGCCAAACAAAAGAATCGCAGAGACGCAAATACTGCGACTTTTAATAACTACAGGACTTGAGCATTTAGGCTCTGCAAATATACCAAGTCAGATCATAGTTTATTTTGTTTAATGCAACTTTAGCTTAAGATCCCCAGGATTGCCCCCATGCCGAATTTCAGTTCACTACACAGGGCTTGTTTCGGATGAGCTCCGGGAAGATGGGTATAGATTCCATCACCTATCACCCCCCCCCCTGATAGTTAGCTAGATATCAGTGCAGGGTTTCAGGCTATGCACTGTATGGTTGTTGCCTCTGGCTGGCTGCGGGCTCCCGGGTGCCCCTCTCCGCCCATCCCCGTTGGGGTGGGGGTGGGCACATGGGGATCCGTCCAGACCTTGGCCTGTTGGCCTCTACGGGTTTATTAGTAATGTATGTTTTCCATGTTTATTGCATTCTAACAATGTCTTTCTTTCTTTCTCAGTCTTTTCTCTTTCCTTTCCCATCCAGCCATCACCAAGCCTATATAGCAATCATCACACAAATTCTTGGTCTCCTCCCGGAGAGTGCCTGCCCCAGACCCAGGACCTCGAACTCTAGCACGTCAACATCAGGTAAGCTTCTACCCATACTACCATACACGTTGCCATGGCTACGATTCTATCATTGAATGTACATGGACTAAACTCCAATAGAAAAAGACATCTGGCGCTGAGGGAGTTCAGACAGTCAGGGGCTGATATTATTATGGTCCAGGAGACCCATTATGATAAAGGGGGCTCCTTTGCGTTCGCCTCCAGATAATATTCCCAGAGATATATGGCGTCGGGTACCCATAAAAAGGCAGGAGTGGTCATACTTATTAAGAGGGGAGCCCCCTTCACTTGCGTGACCCAGCATTGTGATCCTCATGGCCATTTTATCATTTTACAAGGACTGTGGCAAACACAGGAAATTACACTGTGCACTTTATATGCCCCGAATGCTAAACAACACAGCTTCCTATCCAGGGTGTATGCCCGCCTCTTTAGAACTACACCTAAGGTTCTCGTAGTGGGGGGTGATTTCAATCTTACCCAATCAACTTACGCGGATCGCCAGACGGTGGGCCCCCAAGCAGCTTCACCCAGGGTCCTCAGGGACTCGAGACTATTCAGACAAATCTCTAGACGATATGTGCTCTTTGATGCGTGGAGGGCTCTCCGTCCAGGCGATCGGCAGTACACGTTCTATTCGGCCCCCCATCGTACCCACTCCCGTATAGATTACTTTTTCATTAATAATTACACCCTACAGCTCACACGTAAGGCTCAAATACTCCCAATTTCATGGTCAGACCATGGCCCCATCTTACTCACTCTAGACCTGGGCACCACCATTCGTAGGCCTTATAATTGGAGGCTAAATACTTTCCTCCTCCAACACCAGCCCTCTCAGGCAGAATTAAACTCCACTCTTAAACTCTATTTTAAAGACAATAATAACCAGGAAGTCACACTTACCACGCTTTGGGAAGCCCATAAGGCGGTTCTGTGGGGTAAGTGTATGGCGCTCTCAACAGCGCTAAAAAAAGATGCCTTAGCTGCAAAAGTGAAAGCAGAAAGGGAACTTAGAGCACTGGAACATAAGCTCCAAGCCAACCCCACAGTACCTTTGCTTAAAAAAATAACTAACCTTCGTACAACTCTTAGGGACCTGGCCCTGGGCCATGTGGAAAAGGCATTGACCAGATTGAAACAAATGTTCTATGGCAAAGGCAATAAGGCTCACTCCCTCTTGGCCAACAATCTCCGCGAACACGCCCACATGCTATCCCCGAATCAGATAAAAATAGCCCGTACCTTCGCAGATTTCTACAAAGATCTGTACAACAACCCTGACATACCCAGTAACCCTCACTCTCCGGAACTGACCCAAAATATGCGACACTATCTAGAACAAAGCGGAATTCCCCATTTCCAACCATCTGACCTGCTATCGCTTAATGTGCAGATTACGGAAGAGGAAATAGAACTGACTATCAAATCCCTACCATCCCATAAAGCCCCTGGTCCAGACGGTTTCCCCTATGAATATTATAAGGTATTTCTCCCTTTGTTGCTTCCCCATATGTGTAAGCTGTTTAATGCCTTTCTTCACGACATTCCTATTCCTCTAGATATGCAGCGATCCTTTATCACCTTAATTCCCAGATCAGGCAAGGATCCATCCCTCTGCGCCAATTATAGACCCATCGCATTATTGAACTCCGACCTTAAGATTTTCACTAAGCTCCTATCCAACCGCCTAAATATGATCCTCCCATCATTGGTCCACAAGGACCAGGTGGGGTTTGTTCCATTGCGGCAAACAAGTGACAATACCAGAAGGGTGATTGACCTGGTGGACGTGGCGAATAGGGAGGGATCCGCTTCAATACTGCTGAGTTTAGACGCCGAGAAGGCTTTTGACCGTTTGGGGTGGCCCTTTCTGTTCGCTACGTTGACCCACATGGGTTTTTGTGGATCCTTTATGCGAGCGATCAGGCACCTCTACTCCAACCCCTCCTCACAAGTCAGAACCCCCTTTACACTCTCCACACCTTTCTCGTTAACAAATGGCACCAGACAGGGGTGCCCACTGTCGCCCCTGTTATTTTCCCTTTTCGTGGAACCTCTGGCCGCCTCGATCCGGAATAACCCGGATATACGGGGGATAGCGGTTAGAGATAAGGAGTTCAAGATTTCCCTTTTTGCCGACGACATCATTCTTACACTGACCCAACCCCATATTACCCTTCTGGTTCTACGTGTGGAATTAGATCGTTTCAGAGCTCTCTCGGAATATAAAATCAGTGCATCAAAATCAGAAGCTTTACCCATAAATATCCCTGCAGCCGAGCTCACACTTTTAAAAGCCAACTTCCATTATAACTGGAAAACAACTCCTCTGAAGTATCTAGGGACCTGTATCACCCCAAAATATGATACCCTATACCAAGAAAACTTCCCCCCCTGTTCCGCTCCATTAGATCCTTACTGATACAGTGGAAAAAACACCATATCTCCCTCTTAGGCCGTATAGCCTCTATCAAAATGACCATCCTCCCGAAGCTCCTATATCTTTTCCAAACTCTCCCTATACCCCTACCACTTAAACACCTGAAAAAACTCCAGTCGGACTTACTCCAATTTGTTTGGAACTATAAGAGGCATAGGATACCGAAATCGGTAACGCTGGCGTCACGCAGTGAGGGAGGACTAGCTTTTCCTGATATTATTAAATACTATCAGGCTGCGCAATTGAAAACGATAGTCTCATGGTTTACTCAAAAATCATATAATAAATGGACGGAAATCAAAAAGCTTTGGCTAGCTCCAATACACCCAAACAATCTTCTATGGAGTGCGAATGCGGAGGTAGCCCCTGATCCGCCTGCTGGGCCCCATGTCTCTGCTACGACGGACTTGGCGTACAATGGCTCGGCTTCATAAACTGTCCTCAGAGAGATCACCACTGACCTCTTTTATCTGTAATCCTAAAGTGCCAGATAGCCTAACACACCAGATGTCCCACCCTTGGTCTTCTAGAAACGTATTTCATTTCGGGAGTATAGTAGAACCCAGAACCCGTAGATTGCTATCTTTTTCTGACTTACAGGCCAAACATGATTTACAGAGACAGGCATTCTACGGGTACCTACAAATTTGACATTATGCACTGACTATAACCTCGAACTTGCAGTTCTCTCTCCCAACCTCATTTGAAACTATAATTTTAGCTGGGAACGCACAGAAGGGTATCATATCGGGAATTTATAAGATTTTAAACGCCATCTCCCTAGAGGAGCAAGGCAAACACTCCTATATGCTTAAGTGGGAGAAAATCCTTGATGAGGAACTCCCTATAGCGCAATGGCAGGTGATATGGAACCAGACAGCAAAGAGCTCAATGTGCACACTTTATAAAGAAAATGCATACAAGATCTTGTTCTTCTGGTATATGACTCCAGATGTGCTCCATGCAATTTTTCCCACTAGTTCAGATCAGTGTTGGCGATGTCAGGGAGCAAAAGGCATCCTCATACATATCTATTGGGATTGCCCATTGATTACCCCTTTTTGGGACAAGGTCGAACACCTACTATCCCACCTTTTGGAAATGCAAGTTCGAGCGTCCCCAAAGTTCTTTTTACTAGGACTATCACCACTTAAACTTCGCATACCTTATAAGAAACTAGTAAGGCACATACTCACAGCAGCCAGATGCCTCGTAGCCCTACAATGGAAACGCCGTACTCCACCCTCTCTTGAAGATCTATACTCCAGAATTAAGGATGTTGAACTGATGGAGAAAATGACGGCTAGAATACAGGACAGATTGGAGGCACACAACGGGGTTTGGGAGCTGTGGCATCTCCGGGATGATCCTCCATGACCAGGTACCAACCTTACTCAGATGGCCTACTTCATATTTTCTCCCCTCCTTTCCTTTTCTCTTCTTCCTTTACTTCTATTTATCCCACTATATTACAGGTTTTAAAGATATGTTTTATCATAGGCATTATTCTGCAACAGTGTAACTGAATTAACATCCTTTAACTACAAAAGGAACTGCTAAAAGTTAAACATTGAGATGTCATTGAAACTTGACACAAATTCAATACCCTTATTTCATAAGTATGTGTTTGATATTGTGGATAAGATATGCTGGATAATATTTGAGATTTTCTATGTTTCTTTATTCTGTATTGCTACCAAGAATGATAACAATAATAAAAACTGTTATTTGAAAAAAAAAAAGGCGTCCTGCATTGAGCCCACATTCACATTGGGCCGATTTGGCATGCAATTTGACATGTAAAATCGCATGCCAAATCTGCGGCTAATGCTGGCAATAGAACTGTCCGAATCAGTGCAACGCCGACTTTGCGGCACCGCACCAATTCCCAAAAGTAGTTCCTGCACTACTTTTGCCGACTTTGGGGGTGATTTGAATAGACATCTGTGCATGAACCCACACAGATGTCTGTCAAATTGCCCCCGAAGTCGGACTGCATTGCCGGCTTGAAATCGTGCAAGTTCAGCTGAACTCGCACGATTTCAAACCGGCAATGCAGTCCGGCTTCGGGACACCTTTTGGGTATGTGTATATATATATATATATATATATATATAGTATCTCACAAAAGTGAGTACACCCCTCACAGTTTTGTAAATGTTTTATTATATCTTTTCATGTGACACTTTGCTACAATATAAAGTAGTGAGTGTACAGCTTATATTACAGTGTAAATTTGCTGTCCCCTCAAAATAACTCAACACACAGCCATGAATGTCTAAACCGCTGGCAACAAATGTGAGTACACCCCTAAGTAAAAAATGTCCAAATTGGGCCCAAAGTGTCAATATATATATATATATATATATATATATATATATATATATATATATATATAGTATCTCACAAAAGTGAGTACACCCCTCACATTTTTGTAAATGTTTTATTATATCTTTTCATGTGACACTTTGCTACAATGTAAAGTAGTGAGTGTACACCTTGTATTACAGTGTAAATTTGCTGTCCCCTCAAAATAACTCAACACACAGCCATGAATGTCTAAACCGCTGGCAACAAATGTGAGTACACCCCTAAGTGAAAATGTCCAAATTGGGCCCAAAGTGTCAATATTTTGTGTGGCCACCATTATTTTTCAGCACTGCCTTAACCCTCTTGGGCATGGAGTTTACCAGAGCTTCACAGGTTGCCACTGGAGTCCTCTTCCACTCCTCCATGATGACATCACGGAGCTGGTGGATGTTAGAGACCTTGCACTCCTTAACCTTCTGTTTGAGGATGCCCCACAGATGCTCAATAGTGTTTAGGCCTGGAGACATGCTTGGCCAGTCCATCACCTTTACACTCAGCTTCTTTAGCAGTGGTCGTCTTGGAGGTGTGTTTGGGGTAGTTATCATGTTGGAATACTGCCCTGCGCCCATACTCTGAAGGGAGGGGATCATGCTCTGCTTCAGTATGTCACAGTACATGTTGGCATTCATGTTTTCCTCAATGAACTGTAGCTCCCCAGTGCCAGCAGCACTCATGCTGTCCCAGATCATGACACTCCCACCACCATGCTTGACTGTAGGCAAGACACACTTGTCTTTGTACTCCTCACCTGGTTGCCACCACACACACTTGACACCATCTGAATCAAATACGTTTATCTTGGTCTCATCAGACCACAGGACATAGTTCCAGTAATCCATGTCCTTAGTCTGCTTGTCTTCAGCAAACAGTTTGCAGGCTTTCTTGTACATCATCATTAGAAGAGGCTTCCTTCTGGGATGACAACCATGCAGACCAATTTTATGCAGTGTGCGGCGTATGGTCTGAGCACTGACAGGCTGACCCCCCACCCCTTCAACCTCTGCAGCAATGCTGGCAGCACTCATATGTCTATTTCCCAAAGACAACCTCTGGATATGACGCTGAGCATGTGCACTCAACTTCTTTGGTCGACAATGGCGAGGCCTGTTCTGAGTGGAACCTATCCTGTTAAACTGCTGTATGGTCTTGGCTACCGTGCTGCAGCCCAGTTTCAGGGTCTTGGCAATCTTCTTATAGCCTAGGCCATCTTTATGTAGAGCCACAATTCTTTTTTTCAGATCCTAAGAGAGTTCTTTGCCATGAGGTGCCATGTTGAACTTGCAGTGACCAGTATGAGAGAGTGAGAGTGTTAACACCAAATGTAACACACCTGCTCCCCATTCACACCTGAGACCTTGTAACACTAAAGAGTCACATGACACTGGGGAGGGAAAATGGCTAATTGAGCCCAATTTGGATATTTTCACTTAGGGGGTGTAATCACTTTTGTTGCCAGCGGTTTAGACATCAATAGCTGTTTGTTGAGTTATTTTAAGGGGACAGAAAATTTACACTGTTATACAAGCTGTACACTCACTACTTTACATTGTAGCAAAGTGTCATTTCTTCAGTGTTGTCACATGAAAAGATGTAATAAAATATTTACAACAATGTGAGGGGTGTACTCACTTTTGTGAGATACTGTGTATATATATATATATATATATATATATATATATATATATATATATATTATATATATATATATATAGTGGGGACGGAAAGTATTCAGACCCCTTTACATTTTTCACTCTTTGTTATATTGCAGCCATTTGCTAAAATCATTTAAGTTAATTTTTTTCCTCATTAATGTGCACACAGCACCCCATATTGACAGAAAAACACAGAATTGTTGACATTTTTGCAGATTTATTAAAAAAGAAAAATTAAAATATCATATGGTCCTAAGTATTCAGACCCTTTGCTGTGACACTCATATATTTAACTCAGGTGCTGTCCATTTCTTCTGATCATCCTTGAGATGGTTCTACACCTTCATTTGAGTCCACCTGTGTTTGATTATACTGATTGGACTTGATTAAGAAAGCCACACACCTGTCTATATAAGACCTTACAGCTCACAATGCATGTCAGAGCAAATGAGAATCATGAGGTCAAAGGAACTGCCTGAAGAGCTCAGAGACAGAATTGTGGCAAGGCACAGATCTGGCCAAGGTTACAAAAAAATTTCTGCTGCACTTAAGGTTCCTAAGAGCACAGTGGCCTCCATAATCCTTAAATGGAAGACGTTTGGGACAACCAGAACCCTTCCCAGAGCTGGCCGTCTGGCCAAACTGAGCTAGAGCCTTGGTGAGAGAGGTAAAGAAGAAACCAAAGATCACTGTGGCTGAGCTCCAGAGATGCAGTTGGGAGATGGGAGAAAGTTGTAGAAAGTCAACCATCACTGCAGCCCTCCACCAGTCGGGCTTTATGGCAGAATGGCCCGACGGAAGCCTCTCCTCAGTGCTAAACACATGAAAGCCCGCATGGAGTTTGCTAAAAAACACCTGAAGGACTCCAAGATGGTGAGAAATAAGATTCTCTGGTCTGATGAGACCACGATAGAACTTTTTGGCCTTAATTCTAAGCGGTATGTGTGGAGAAAACCAGGCACTGTTCATCACCTGTCCAATACAGTCCCAACAGTGAAGCATGGTGGTGGCAGCATCATGCTGTGGGGGGCTTTTTCAGCTGCAGGGACAGGACGACTGGTTGCAATCGAGGGAAAGATGAATGCGGCCAAGTACAGGGATATCCTGGACAAAAACCTTCTCCAGAGTGCTTAGGACCTCACACTGGGCCGAAGGTTTACTTTTCAACAAGACAATGACCCTAAGCACACAGCTAAAATAACAAAGGAGTGGCTTCACAACAACTCCGTGACTGCTCTTGAATGGCCCAGCCAGAGCCCTGACTTAAACCCAATTGAGCATCTCTGGAGAGATCTAAAAATGGCTGTCCACCAACATTTACCATCCAACCTGACAGAACTGGAGAGGATCTGCAAGGAGGAATGGCAGAGGATCCCCAAATCCAGGTGTGAAAAACTTGTTGCATCTTTCCCAAAAAGACTCATGGCTGTATTAGATCAAAAGGGTGCTTCTACTAAATACTGAGCAAAGGGTCTGAATACTTAGGACCATGTGATATTTCAGCTTTTCTTTTTTAATAAATCTGCAAAAATGTCAACAATTCTGTGTTTTTCTGTCAATATGGGGTGCTGTGTGTACATTAATGAGGAAAAAAATGAACTTAAATGATTTTAGCAAATGGCTGCAATATAACAAAGAGTGAAAATTTAAGGGGGTCTGAATACTTTCCATCCCCACTGTATATTGTGACGGTATGCGAGGTGATATAGTCGATAATCGCTATATTTCACTTCACATTCGTTCTGTTGTATGGGACTGAATCGGAATCGTTTTTTCCAGCCTCTGTGGCAGGCTAGGTTCCGGTCCGGATGTTCTGGTCCACTTGAGCCCACACTGAGCTGGACTTTAAATGACCAGGAAGAGAGCACAACAGAGCTCTCTGGTTTTGAGACTCGGAAAGGAATCTGAGTGAGAGGAGCCCTGGGTGTTGGACAAAAAAGGTTTGCTTTTCCGCATGTTTTGTGGTTGACAGGGACCAGTCCCGCACTGTATAGAGAGGAGACTATTTGTTTAGTTAGCGCCGGATGGCAAAGATTTAATTTACTGTTTGTTTTTATTTTGCAAACCTCCTGCAAATAAACCTGGCATCTGCCAGATTTTGAAGAAAGTACCGTTTGCTGGCTGTCATTCAGAAAAAGGTGATCCCCACAAGCTAATTCCCCATTATATATATACATATATATATATATATATTTTTATATATATATATATATATATATATACACACACACACACATATACATGCCCCGCTCCCACCGCCACCTTCACCAGGCTCTCCTGTGTGATTGGGGAACCCAGTAAGGACGCAACTGGTGGCATCCAGCTCTAGGCACACAGTGAGAGGAACGAATGTTATTCCTCTCACTGTGTAACGTCAGAAACAAGAAGCGAGGATTTAGTCCAGGCCCGGACTGGCCATAGGGCAGACCGGGCATTTGCCCAGTGGGCTGTGGGCCGCTGGGCTGCAAAGCCGCATGTCTTAAAAGAAGCTGGCAGGGCCGGCCCTGGGACGATATGCATGGCTGAAAGCCACAGTTTGCGCGCGTGTGCTCCGCAGCCACCGGCCACCTGGCAACCAGGACGCAAGGAGAGGAGGAGGCTAAGTAGGGTCGGGCCTGGTTAGTACCTGGATGGGAGACTGCCTGGGAATACCAGGTTCCATAGGCTTCTTTTTTTTTTTTTGGACTTGACCTATTTGTTGGCTTGTTTTCAGAGGTGACCATCTTGGCGTTTCTCAAGAGGGTTGAGGGTGCCAAAGGAGATTGCCTACAACCACATCACCCTGAAAGTGCCCGATCTCATCTGATCTCGGAGGCTAAGCAGGGTCAGGCCTGGATGGGAGACCACCTGGGAATACCATGGTGCCGTAGGCTTCTTTTTTTGGACTTGACCTGTTTTTTGGCTTGTTTCCCGAGGTGACCATCTTGACGCTTCTCAAGACGGTTGAGGGTGCCAAAGGAGATTTCCTATGGCCATATCACCCTGAAAGCGACCAATCTCATCTGATCTCGGAGGCTAAGCAGGGTCGGGCCCAGAGACGGACTGATAACTCATGGGGCCCCCCGGGCAATAGGAGATTATGGGGCCCCCAGGCAATCAGAGATTATGGGGCCACACAGTATACACACACACAGTACACAATCACACAGTATATACATACATGTACACACAGTATACACAGACAGATGTAAAAAAAACAGATTTATACATACTGTCCCTGGTTTTACTGAGGCTGGCAACCCTGATGGGGCCCCCTAGTGGCCCAGGGCCTTCGGGCAGTGTCCAAGTGGCTCAATGGTCAGTCCGCCCCTGGTCGGGCCTGGTTAGTACATGGATGGGAGACCGCCTGGGAGCACCAGGTACCGTAGGCTTCTTTTTTTTTTTTTTGGACTTGACCTATTTTTTCATTTGTTTCCCGAGATGACCATCTTGGAGTTTCTCAAGAGGGTTGAGGGCGCCAAGGGAGATTTCCTACGGCCACATCACCCTGAAAGTGCCCGATCTCATCTAATCTCGGAGACTAAGCAGGGTCGGGCCTGGTTAGTACCTGGATGGGAGACCGCCTGGGAAATACCAGGTGCTATAGGCTTATTTTTTTTTTGGACTTGACCTATTTTTTGGCTTGTTTCCCGAGGTGACCATTTTGGCATTTCTCAAGAGGGTTAAGGGTGCCAAAGGAGATCATCTGATCTCGGAGGCTAAGCAGAGTCGGGCCTGGTTAGTATCTGAGGAGACCGCCTGGGAATACCAGGTGCCGTAGGCTTCTTTGTTCTTTTTTGGACTTGACCTATTTTTTGGCATGTTTCCCAAGGTGACCATCTTGGCATTTCTCAAGAGGTTTGAGGGTGCCAACAGAGATTGCCTGCGGCCACATTGTCCTGAGAGTGCCTGATCTCATCGGCTAAGCAGGGTCAGGCCTGGTTAGTATCTGGATGGGAGACCGCCTGGGAATACCAGATGCCGTATGCCTTTTTTTTTTGGACTTGACCTATTTTTTGGCTTGTTTCCCGAGGTGACCATCTTGGCATTTCTCAAGAGGGTAGAGGGTGCCAAAGGAGATTGCCTATGGCCACATCACCCTGAAAGCGCCTGATATCATCTGATCTCTGAGGCTAAGCAGGGTCGGGCCTGGTTATTACCTGGATGGGAGACCGCCTGGCATAGGTGTGCGCACAGGGTGTGCCAGGGGTGCCTAGGCACACCCTAATCCCCCCCATGTGCATTAGCATTATCCAGGTGCAACACCAGGTGGGTGATTATGGGTGCCAGTAGCCAGTGCAAATGCCCCCATCATATTAACCACTTGACAACTGGGCACTTAAACCCCCTTCCTAACCAGACCAATTTTCAGCTTTTGGTGCTCTCACATTTTGAATGACAATTACTCAGCCATGCAACACTGTATCTATATGAAATTTTTGTCCTTTTTTTCACACAAATGGAGCTTTCTTTTGGTGGTATTTAATCACTGCTGAGTTCTTTATTTTTTGCGCCGTAAAAGAAAAAAGACCGAAAAATCTGTAAAAAAATGCATTTTTCTTCATTTCTGTTATAATATTTTGCAAATTAGTAATTTTTCTTCATATATTTTGGCCAAAATTTATACCGCTACATATCTTTGGTAAAATTAACCCAAATCGGTGGATATTATTTGGTCTTTGTGAAAGTTATAGAGTCCAAAAGCTATGGTGCGAATATCTGAAAATTGATCACACCTGAAGTACTGACGGCCTATCTAACATTCCAGAAAAGTACAAATACCCCCCAAATGATACCTTTTTGGAAAGAAGACATTCCAAGGTATTTAGAAAGATGCATGGTGAGATTTTTGAAGTTGTCATTTTTTCCCACAATTCTTTGCAAAATCAAGGTTTTTTTTTTACTTTTTTTTTTCCCACAAAATTGTCATATTAGCAGGTTATTTCTCACACACCACATATGCATACCACAAATTACACCCCAAAACACATTCTGCTAGTACTCCCGAGTACGGCGATACCACATGTGTGAGACTTTTACACAGCGTGGCCACATACAGAGGCCCAACATGCAGGGGAGCACCTTCAGGCGTTCTGTAGCTCCCAGGCCAATTCTGACATTTCTCTCCTACATGTAAAAATCATCATTTATTTGCTAGAAAATTACATAGAACCCCAAAACATTATATATGTTTTTTTAGCAAAGACCCTAGAGAATACAATGGCGGTCGTTGCAACTTTTTATCTCGCACGGTATTTGCGCAGCAATTTTTTTAACGTGTTTTTTTTGGGAAAAAAACTGTTTTGTGCTTTACAAAAACCAAAACAGTAAAGTTAGCCTAATGTTTTTGCATAATGTGAAAGATGAAGTTATACTGAGTAAATAGATACCCAACATGTCACCTTTCAAAATTGCACGCGCTTGTGGAATGGCGCCAAACTTTGCTACTCAAAAATCCCCATAGGCGACGCTTTAAAATTTTTTACTGGTTACATGTTTTGAGTTACAGAGGAGGTCTAGGGCCAAAATTATTACTCTCGCTCTACCGATCGCAGCGATACCTCACATGTGTGGTTTGAACACGGTTTTCATATGTGGGCGGGACTTACGTATGCGTTCGCTTCTGCATGCAAGCACGCAGGGACAGGGGCGCTTTAAAAAATTTTTATTTTTTTTTATTGTTCATTTTACTTTATTTATTTTAGTTTGATGCTTTTTTCCAAAAAAAAAAATTTTTGACCACTTTTATTCCTATTACAAGGAATATAAACATCCTTGTAATAGGAATATGGCATGACAGGTCCTCTTTACAGTGAGATATGGGGTCAATAAGACCCCACATCTCACCTCTAGGCTGGGAAGCCTGAAATAAAAAAAAAAAAAAACGATCCTGGCTTCGATCGTAGCGGTGAGTCTGTAGAAGCGCGGGAGGGGGGGACATCCCCTCTCGCCTCCCGTAAGAACGATCAAGCAGTGGAACAGCTGCTATGATCGTTCTCATGGTGTAGGGAATCGCCGGCTGAAAAAGCCGATATCTGAATGATGCCTGTAGCTGCAACCATCATTCAGATATCTCCGCACAAAGTCAAGGACGTTGTATGACGGCCGGTGGGCGGGAAGTGGTTAAAACGCATTTTTTTTTTAACACAAAGTTGTCCATTTATACAATATTTCTACCACATAACATGTACATACCAAAAATGACACCCCAAAATAGATTCTCCTGCTCCTCCTGAGTACGGCGATACCACATGTGTGAGACTTCCACAGCCTGGCCACATACAGAGGCCGAGTACAGCTGAGCATGGCTCGGTATGGCGGGGTATTGCGGAGTATGGTGGGGTATGGCGGGGTATTGCGGAGTATGGCGGGGTATTGCGGAGTATGGCGGGGTATTGCAGAGCATGGCAGAGTATGGCGGAGTATGGCGGAGTATGGCGGGGTATTGCGGAGTATGGCGGGGTATTGCAGGGTATTGCAGGGTATTGCAGGGTATGGCAGAGTATGGCAGAGTATGGCAGAGTATGGCGGGGTATTGCGGAGTATGGCGGGGTATTGCGGAGTATGGCGGGGTATGGCGGGGCATGGCAGAGTATGGCGGGGGCATGGCAGAGTATGGCGGGGGCATGGCAGGGCATGGCGGGGGCATTGCAGAGTATGGCGGGGGCATTGCAGAGTATTGCGGGGGAATTGCAGAGTATTGCACAGCATTGCAGAGTATTGTGGGGGCATTGCAGAGTATGGCGGGGGCATTGCAGAGTACTGCACAGCATTGCAGAGTATTGTGGGGGTATTGCAGAGTATTGTGGGGGTATTGCAGAGTACTGCACAGCATTGCAGAGTATTGTGGGGGTATTGCAGAGTATTGCACAGCATTGCAGAGTATTGTGGGGGTGTTGCAGAGTATTGTGGGGGTGTTGCAGAGTATTGCACAGCATTGCAGAGTATTGTGGGGGTATTGCAGAGTATTGTGGGGGTGTTGCAGAGTATTGTGGGGGTGTTGCAGAGTATTGCTCAGCATTGCAGTGTAGTGGGGATGGCTGAGCATGGATGGATGGATGCCTGGATGTCTCTGTGCAGCGCTGTGGGCACTACACATACAGCCCACAGCGCTGCAGACATCCATCCATCCCCCTCCCCGCTCACTGTGTACCAATCGGTACACAGGCGGAGAGGAGAGGGGGAGGAGAGGAACCGGCGTCATCAGATGACGCCGGTCTGTTTACATGTGATCGCGCCGTCATTTGACGGCGCGATCACATGGTAAACGGCCACGATCAGCGACCATTTACCGGGATCCGTGATGCGCCGGGTCCTCTGGACCCGGCGGTCACGGATGTGTTCGGGTGCGCGCCCCAGGGGGCGCGCGAGAGGGGAATTCTGGGAGGACGTCATAGTACGTCCAACCAGAGTTATCCAACCGCCCTGCAGCCGTCATTCGGCTATGGGCCGGTTGGTAAGTGGTTAAAGGCGAGGTTCAACTTTAGGAACACGTTACACCTCTATTTAGGGTGTAACATAATATGCTCCCAATCAACTGCCTGCCACCACCAGAGCCTCTTCCATTTGGGGTGCACACCCTAATGTAATAGGCTGCGCACACCTATGCCGCCTGGGAATACCAGGTGCTGTAGGCTTCTTTTCTTTTTTTGGATTTTACCTATTTTTTGGCTTGTTTCCTGAGGTGACTATCCTGGCATTTCTCGAGAGGGTTGATGGTAGGGATGAGCCGAACACACCCACCCCCGGTTTGGTTCGCAGCAGAACATGCGACCAGGCAAAAAGTTTGTTCAAACACGCAAACACCGTTAAAGTCTATGGGACACAAACATGAATAATCAAAAGTGCTAATTTTAAAGGCTTATATGCATGGTGTTGTCATAAAAAGTGTTTGGGGACCTGGGTCCTGCCCCAGGGGACATGTATCAATGCAAAAAAAAGTTTCAAAAACGGCCGTTTTTTCGGGAGCAGTGATTTTCATAATGATTAACGTGAAACAATAAAAGTGAAATATTCCTTTAAATTTCATACCTGGGGGGTGTCTGTAGTATGCCTGTAAAGTGGCGCATGTTTCCCGTGTTTAGAACAGTCCGAGAGCAAAATGACATTTCTAAAGGAAAAAAAGTCATTTAAAAGTACTCACGGCTTTATGAATTGTCGGTCCCGGCAATACACATAAAAGTCATTGAAAAAAACGTCATGGGATTCCCCCACAGTCCATTACCAGGCCCTTCAGGTCTGGTATGGATATTAAGGGGAACCCCATGCCAAAATTAAAAAAAAAATGGCGTGGGGGTCCCCCTCAAAAGGGTCTGGTATGGATTTTAAGGGGAACCCCACACCAAAATTTTAAAAAAAAAAGGCGTGGGGGTCCCCTGAAAAATCAATACCAGACCCTTATCCAAGCACGCAACCTGGCAGGCTGCAGGAAAAGAAGGGGGGATGAGAGAGCGCCCCCCTCCTGAACCGTACCAGGACACATGCCCTCAACATGGGGAGGGTGCTTTGGGGTAACCTCCCAAAGCACCTTGTCCCCATGTTGATAGGGACAAGGGCCTCATCCCTACAACCCTTGCCCGGTAGTTTTGGGGGTCTGCGGGCGGGGGGCTTATCGGAATCTGGAAGCCCCCTTTAACAAGGGGACCCCCAGATCCCACCCCCCGTGTGAATTGGTAATGGGGTACACATGTACCCCTACCATTTCACAAAAAAAGGGTTAAAAATGTTAAAAAAGACAATAGCTGGTTTTTGACAATTCCTTTATTAATGTCTTCTTCTTTCCCCGCTTCTTCTACCATCTTCTTCTGGTCTTCCTTCGGTTTTTTTCTTCTTCCTCCATCTTCTTCTGCTTCATCCTCCGGATCTCTGTTTCTTGCTCTGGTCTTCTCCAGCATCTTCCTCCGGCTTCTTCTTCCCCGCTGCATCCCCCGGATGATCCACCTCAATGGGAGTCTCCCGCTGTGTGACGCTTCTGTTCTCGTGACAGTATTTTTATAACTGAGGGTGGGGTCACATTGTGACGTTCCCGGGTGACCCCGCCCCCTCTGATGCACAGGGACATCCCTATGGCTTTCCTGGGGTGCCAGAGGGGGGCGGGGTCACCCGTTTACGTAAACAGGTGACTCCGCCTCCCTCTGACACCAAAGGGGAAGCCATAGGGAAGTCGCCGTGCGTCAGAGGGGGGCGGGGTCACCGGGTGTCACACAGAGGGAGACTCCCATTGAGGCGGATCGTCTGGGGGACGAAGTGGGGAAGAAGAAGCCAGAGGAAGATGCTGGAGGAGAAGACCGGAGGAAGAACCAGAGGACCAAAGTATGAAACAGAGGAAGATAGGGGAAGAACCGGGGGAAGAACAAGATGGAGGAAGAAGAAGAAAACCAAAGGAAGACCAGAAGAAGATGGAAGAAGAAGCTGGGAAAGAAGAAGACATTAATAAAGGAATTGTCAAAAACCGGCTATTGTCTTTTTTTAACATTTTTGACACTTTTTTTGTGAAATGGAAGGGGTACATTTGTACCCTATTACCAATTCACACGGGGGGGGGCAGGATCTGGGGGTCCTCTTGTTAAAGGTGCCGGAGGAGAAGACCGGAGGATGAAGCAGAGGAAGATAGAGGAAGAAGCGGGGGAAGAAGAAGAAAACCGAAGGAAGACCAGAAGAAGATCGAAGAAGAAGCTGGGAAAGAAGAAGACATTAATAAAGGAATTGTCAAAAACCGGCTATTGTGTTTTTTTAACATTTTTGACACTTTTTTTGTGAAATGAAATTTGAGGGTCCCCTTGTTAAAGGGAACTTCCAGATTCCGATAAGCCCACCGCCCGCATACCACCACAACCACCAGGCAAGGGCTGTGGGGATGAGGCCCTTGTCCCCATCAACATGGGGACAAGGTGCTTTGGGGGGGCCGCTACCCCAAAGCACCCTCCCCATGTTGAGGGCATGTGGCTTGGTACGGTTCAGGAGGGGGGGCGCTCTCTCATCCCCCCCTTTTCCTGCGGCCTGCCAGGTTGCGTGCTCGGATAAGGGTCTGGTATGGATTTTTGGGGGGACCCCCACTCCATTTTTTTTCATTTTGGCACGGGGTTCCCCTTAAAATCCATACCAGACCTGAAGGGTCTGATATGGATTTTTGGGGGGACCACCACGCAATTTTTTTTTTTTTTAATTTTGGTTTGGGGTTCCCCTTAATATTCATACCAGACCCAAAGGGCCTGGTAATGGACTGTGGGGGAATCCCATGCCATTTTTTCCAATAACTTTTATGTGTATTGCTGGGACCAACAATTCATATAGCCGCGAGTACTTTTAAATGACTTTCCTGGTGCATCATGGCAGCATACAGATGGGTTGTGACTCCGCCCCCACAACCTGATAGGACTGATTAACTATAAATCAAAGACAGACCCGGCTCACAGCATTGTCCTTTTTTTCCTCACCTGATCAGGACTGAAATCATGAGGTATCCCTTACCGTTTGTCGCCCCAGCCAGGTTCAGCCTCTCCTGGGTGGAAGTCCTTTCTGTACAGTCTCTAAATGAGCTATATGGTTGGAGCCCCATTCTGGTGGTGCAGGCTTCTCAAAGAAAGCTTTAAACAAGCTTTGACATAAGTGACAGCGTTTCCTTTTGCTTTCCATATGCTTTTTACTTCTTTTTTCTGTGTTATGGGCGTTTGCCATTCCCAAGATAGCTGCAGCAGTGCAAGCACACTCAGAGCATGAGAGGCAGGAAGTGATGCGGCCTCTGTGTTTTCTGGCTAGAGCTTTTCCAGGATGGTGATCTAAACATGCTCAGGCACTGATATCATCACTAATGGCAAATGTGAGTTTTAAATGATTTTATGACATTTTTGGGCAACAAATGGTGGAGCTCTCTACTCATGCATGCTGGATGCTTATGTGGTCATTGTTTGCAGGTGTTTTTCCTATCTCCTTCTCAGTGTTGTTCTAGGATCATTGTGCTCTTTATGGCCTTCACCTGGGCTCTTCCTATCCCCTTTTCAATGCTTGCTCTGGGATCACTGTGTTGGGCTCAGTTTCCACTAGTGCGACTTGTCACTGCAAAGTCACATGACAAGCAGTACCCCATGATTTCCAATGAGTTCCGTTCATATGTGCGTCCATAGACCTCAATACACAGGCATTGCTTCAAGTCGCATCAAATTTGCGGCAAAATCATGCGACTTTCAGGTCGCAATAGTGGAGACTTAGTCTTATGCTGTTTTTTCATTTCAGTCTGCTGCTTTGCTCTGTTTCTATGAGAAACGCTGTCCAGTCAGACCACCCATTGCCTTTAAGGTATAGGGATTAGGTAAGTAATGAAGATTGAGAAAAAGAAAGCCAATATTTATAATCCTGTAAGGACTACAAGATGGAGGGAGCCTTCTGACGGTCAAGACAAGTCACTATCTAAGAACAGACATCCAGGCAATGTTGATTAAACTCATCATCTCACCCCTCATTATCATTGCTCCCCGTTTACAAACATCACAAGTTACCAGCCCTAATAGTCGCTGCATTTGTTGTGGAAAGTCATTGCCTGCCAAGCTAGTATGTCAAATCTCCCTGAAATAAGCACTATACAGCCCTGCAATGACCTCAAGGTGAAGAGAGCCTGCTAAAAGCCAGGACAGTCACTGTTCAAGCGCAGACATACAGGCAACATTAATCAATGTCATCATCTCACTTCTCATTTTGTTTGCTCCCTGTTTACAAACACTACAGATTACCAGCCCTAATGGCTGCTGCATTCTTGGTGGAAAGTCATTGCTTTACATGCTACAATGCATGAATTGCCTATCACTTCCAACCAGAGCCAGTAGGTGGTGTCCAAATAGGAAAGTTTACCATGAGAATAAAGCGTTAAAGGGGCCACAAGCTTTGAAGATTGCCCAATAGAGACTTTTACGCAAGGGAAGCTAAGGACGCAATTGCCTGGGTTGAAATGGAGGAAACTCTCCACAAGGTTACAAAGTACTAATTTCCTTCACTGAACAACTGGAAGAGTTAATCCAGGAAGAATTGAAGGGGTCAGAGAAAAATGCCCTTATAAACAGGCTGTCAAAACTGTATACCCTGAAAAAGCTAAAGGTCAACCTGCTGCAGTCTCCTCCGATGATGGATGCATCATGAATGTAGCTGGCAAGACATGTCACATTCAAGGAGGCTCTAGTCCGAAAATTAGATCCAGATCTGAAGTGCTCCTACGTACTGTAGCATCTGAATTTGCTGGCACACCAGCAAAAACCAGCCCATGTGCTGAGTGAGTCTAATGGAAGTGGTTTCACAATTATCAACCAGCTGCTGCACCTGCAGGACTCTGAGGAAAGTGGCAGGGTCTGCAACCCTTTAGAGAAGATACTTCCAATAGGGAATCGCTTAAAAAATTAAATTTTTATAGCAGTGGATGCCAAAAAAATCTGACTTATCTTGGTGCAGACTTCTGGGAAAATCAGTGAACCAGTCATACAAGCAGGGCGTCAATTTTGTTTGGGAGCCACTTCGCACGACTGCACAATTGTCAGTTAAAGCAACGCAGTGCCGAATCACAAAAAGTGCTCTGGTCTTTGGCCAGCCAAATGGTCCAGGGCTTAAGTGGTTAAATAACCCCGTCTGGAAGAAGTTAAGAGACAGGTGGTAACAGCTTTGTAAGAGCTGAAATTGGCGGCATACTCTGTGGTGGATGTGTCAGATGTCAATTGATGTTTTTCAAGAGCGGTGTTCCCTGCGGTCACGGCAAAGAGTGCATTATGGCTGAAGCCATGGTTGGTGGATCCCGCCGAAAAAAAAATGGTGCAAGACACACGAACACAGATCCAATCTATTTGGGAGTAGACAGGATACAGCCATCTCAAGGGTGACCATTAGCAGGTCAGGGCAAATATCATCTGACAAAAAACAGAAAATTCAAAAAGGTCCAGCATACAGGTGGCGACTCCCAAGTAGATACCAGGAGGCAAAATCCTACGGACCAGGAAAAAGATTAGTAAACGAACTGGAGAAGTACCCAATCTTCATTATTGAAGCCTTAAAGATCTAAGGCTCCTGTCTTAGGAGAACAGCGGAAGTCCTTTTTAAGGGTGCACTAATTCAAGGGGTGCCTGTGCGAAGCTTACGCACATACCTGGATGGAAAACCTTCAGGATCAGTGGGCCATATCAGCTATATTGGCGTGACCTTGATGGAAGTTTAAGGGGGGCCGCCTTTCTGGTACAATAATTATTACTGAAAAAGTATAACCTCATGACAAACTCACCCATTCAGGGACATAATTCAATGAGCATAATGATCATATAACATTGACAGGTGGGAAGTCCACCTTTCAATCTCTTCCAGTCAGCCAGGCTACCAGAGTTGATGGAAAAGTAAAAAATTCTGGTCCAGTTTGTAGCTGGATTAAAAAAAAAACAAAAAAAAAAACGAGCAATCGTGAAGGTTCTAGTTACCCAAAGGAGATGAAGATTCGGTTCACCTTTTGTTCCTAGCAAAAAAAATAAATTAATAAATAAAAAATAAAAACCAGGTAATCTGTGCCCAGTGCTAAAGTTTAAAAAAAAATAAGATTTGACAAGCAGCACAGGAACAGTGTTGCCAACCGTCAGTATTTTTACTGGCAGCCAGTAAAAAACAGGCAATTTTCTCCTGCCAGTAAATGCCAGTAAAAAGAAAAGGTTGCCAGTAAAAAATATGGCTGTGACGCTCAGCCCGGAGCCAGCCGAGACCATACGAGTGCCTGCTACAGTGTGTTTCGGGGGCGGCTCTGGTGGAGGCGGTGCCTGAGCATGTCCTGTGATGTCATGGTGCAAGGAAGCCAAGCAGAGTGGCCAGAGCCTTGTGTGTGGGTCTGCGGGATGGGAGCAAGGCAGGCCGGGAGCGGGACCATCAGTGCTGTTTGGACTGGAGGAACCACCTGGCTTGGACAGAGACTGTCACTGTGACTGGGGACGTGCCGTGTCAGTAATATGTACTGCTGCACACTGCTGTTAGTATCACTGTGAGAGTCAATTTTATGTGTGTGCCGCCCATTCTAATTTCTTGCCCTCCTGAGTCCTGTCCCTGAGCTACTTACTTACTATATCGAAAATAAAATAAGAAATATGTTTTTTGCTCTATTATCTACCTTAAATCACATTGCTAATTACATATTGTACGTGTTTGTAGCCTAAATAGTGAATTTTGTAACTTTTGGAAATGCCAGTAAAAACTTGGCTGTGCCAGTAAATGTTGGGTGTCGTGTCAGTAAATTTCAATCTGTTAGGTTGGCAACACTGCACAGGAAGTTAGTCGTGCAAGATGGAAAACCTTCAATCAATTATAATATTCATAAATCTGGGAGACTGGATTCTCCTGTAGGTTTATCAGACACCTACTTGTCCCAATTCTACCAGTCTGAGTCCCTCCCCTTCGGTCTGTACATCTCCCCCAGGGAATTCACAAAGGTCTTACTGTCTGCAATAGCGACGGGAAAAATTCAGTAGAACTTCCACAAGGGAATTTCTGTCCTCTGATAGAGAAAGCCAAAGGTACTTTGGGAGTGAAGTCTCTTCCAGCAGAACAGTGCCGGAGTATCCTTGGCTCGTAACTGACCAATTGTTTTCAGATTGAACATTATCACATCAGACCCCAGCTAGAAAGGTTGGGGACGCATTTCAAAGAGCAGGCTGCTTAAGATCATGGGATGTTAAGCCTATGAGGAAAAGTATTGAATTTTCTTGAACCGAGTAGTGTTCAAAGCACTTCTGTCATTCACTCCCTTTAGCAAAAGGAGCAAGATTTGTACTGTGCCTAGACAGCAGTGGAAGGGTAGAATTCTTAGGCTGTCAGTAGAGCTTCCTGTATCAATAATTGCAAATATACCATTCTTGCTCAGGAGGCTCTAGTGTCTCTGTCTTTCTGTCTCTGTCTCTCCCCTCTCTTTCCCCTCTCTTTCCCCTCTCTTTCCTCTCTCTTTCCTCTCTCTTTCCTCTCTCTTTCCTCTCTCTTTCCTCTCTCTTTCCTCTCTCTCTCTCTCACCATTGCCACTTCCAGTGATGATGGATTCGCTCTCTCATAGACAGTTTTGCCATCCAGCTCCAAGGGATTACGTTTGATGGCATGGTAGTTGAGAGGCAGTAGCTACCAAGTCAAGCATGCTAAGTGCAGGTAGTGCCTACCTTGTGTCAAACCAGAGAGGTCTTCATGAATAAGATTTACCAAAGAATATGGGAAAATGATGCAGATCTCACACAGCAAAAGCCTGGAGTCCTTTATCACCTAAACCAGCCAAGGTTCTACAGTTCTTACAACTGGGGCTGAACAGGGGCCTAGGTTCAAATCTGTTAAAGCTAAAAGTTCAGTCTTGTCTGCACTTGCAAGGGTTTTAGGAGGCTTTAACCCTTTAGTGATGCAATTCTTAAAAGGCTTGCATGAAGTTATAGACCTCCAGGAAACCATTGTTCCCTATTTGGAACTTGCTTATGGTTCTCATTTCTATCAAGGCCTCATTTCTACCCTACAGTATTGACTGCACTCTGCAAACGCATAACTGCAGGCTTTGTACTCAAGGAGCCTCACTTAACATTCTACCCGGACAGAATAGTCCTAAAACTCCAGACTGCTTTTATCCATGGGGTGTCTTTCTCCTTCCAATTTAATCAGGAAGTCAATTTGCCATCTTTCTTGGTCGAGAGAACCACATCCCCTGGATGTTGAGCTAACACTGGTGACTTGCTTGGCAGCTACCTTTTCATTCAGGAAAGCTGAAATATGTTCTCGGTTCCAGCGTGGCTTAAGGCAGGGTCAGTCAGCATCAACACGTTCAATCACCTCCTAGATAGTTAAGACAATTAAAAGAGCCTACTCTTCAAGGCCTTCCCGTTTTTGAGGTCTTAAAAGCACATTTAACTAGGGCAGTGCCAGCTCTGTGGACAGCTCAGCGCTGAGTGTCTCCTGAGGTTATTTGCAAGTCAGCAATCTGGTCCTCCCAGGACACCTTCATTACACTGCAATAGGTGAACCCGGCTTGCAAAAGTAAAATTTGGAAACTTCATGGTGCATACTTGCACTACTGATGATTACAACTTTTTCTTGCACCCTCCCGTATGGCGAGTTAGTCCCCATATGTATGCTGCCATAATGCACCAGGAAAATGGAAAATTGTATACTCACCTTTCCGTAATTTTCCTTTCCTGGTGCATCTTCATGGCAGCATACAGATACCCACCCAAATGGTAAGAGTTAGAGAATGCTGTGAGCCGGGTCTATCTTTGATTTATAGTTAACCAGTCCTATCAGGTTGTGGGGGCGGAGTCATAATCCATCTGTATACTGCCATGAAGATGCACCAGAAAAGGAAAATTACGGAAAGGTGAGTATATAATTTTCCTTTTTTTTTCCTTTAGAAATGTCATTTTGCGCTCGGACTATTCTCGGACTTTTGATTTCTCCCATAGACTTTTAAAGGGTGTTCTGCGACTTTCGAATTTGCTACGAACACCGCAAATTGTTCGCTGTTCGGCGAACAGCCAATGTTCAAGTCGAACTCATGTTCGTCTCGAAAAGACAGCCCATCCCTAGTTGAGGGTGCCAAAGGAGATTGACTATGGCCACTTCACCCTGAAAGCGCCCGATCTCTTCTGGACTCGGAGGCTAAGCAGGGTTGGGCCTGGTTAGTACCTGGATGGGAGACCGCCTGGGAATACCAGGTGCCGTAGGCTTCTTCTTTTTTTTGGACTTGACCTATTTTTTGGCTTGTTTCCCAAGGTGACCATCTTGGCGTTTCTCAAGAGGGTTGAGGGTGCCAAAAGAGATCGTTTGATCTCGGAGGCTAAGCAGGGTCGGGCCTGGTTAGTACCTGGTTAGTATCTGGTTAGCACCTGAGGAGACCGCCTGAGAATACCAGGTGCCGTAGGCTTCTTTTTTTTTTTTTGGACTTGACCTATTTTTTGGCTTGTTTCCCGAGGTGACCATCTTGGCGTTTCTCAAGAGGGTTAAGGGTGCTAAAGGAGATTGCCTACGACCACATGACCCTGAAAGTGCCTGATATCGTCTGATCTTGGAGGCTAAGCAGGGTCGGGCCTGGTTAGTAACTGGATGAGAGACCGCCTGGGAATACTAGGTGCTGTAGGCTTCTTTTCTTTTTTTGGACTTGACCTATTTTTTGGCTTGTTTCTCAAGGTGACCATCCTGGCGTTTCTCAAGAGGGTTGAGGGTAGGGATGAGCCGAACACCCCCCCCGGTTTGGTTCGCAGCAGAACATGCAAACAGGCAAAAAATGTGTTTGAACACGCGAACACCGTTAAAGTCTATGGGACAAGAACATGAATAATCAAAAGTGCTAATTTTAAAGGCGTATGCCGCGTACACACGAGCAGACTTTACGGCAGACTTTGTCCGGCGGACTTTTCGGCGGACTTTGTCCGCTAGGTGCGCCGGACTTAAAAACTGACTGACTTGTACACACACGATCACTCCAAAAGCCCGATGGTTTTGAACGCGGTGACATACAGCATGTACAACGGGACTAGAAAAAGGAAGTTCAAGCCCCACTACGGCACCCTTTGGGCTCCTTATGCTAATCTCGTGTTTATCTCGTGTTAGTAGAAATTTGGTTAGAGACGATTTGCGCTTTTCACACTTCAGCTTATTTCGATCGTTTTCTGCGGTTCAGTTTGTGCTTGTGAGGTTTGTATCTGCTTTTCAGTGCGTATTGGTCAGTTCGTAACCTGCCTAGCAGGCCGTTCTGGTCCGCTCGTTCCTGATTTTCAGGTCGCTCTTCATAGGCCTTGCTGTTCTTCAGTGCGTTTGTTATAATTTTGTTTGTTTGACCAGCCGACCGTTTTGAAGCCATATCGCGTGGACGTACTTGTTCTCGAGTTCGTGCTGCGTGGGGACTTGGTGTTGGGGTTGATACTTTGACCCGAGTCCAGTCCATGAACAGGGCGAGGAGGAGTTCATGGATGAAGAATTGGTTGCGCCACCGTGACCAATTCTCGCACATGCCTTTGCTCCGTGAGAATAATCCTGAGGATTTCAGGAATTATCTCAGCATGACGGACCCCGTTTTTGAACGTCTGCTGGCTATGCTGACCCCCTATATCAGCAGGCAGGATACCTGCATGAGGCAAACCATCACTGCGGAGCAGAGGCTAGTTGCCACTTTATGTTACTTGGCGACTGGGAGAAGTCTTCAGGACTTGAAGTTCTCGACAGGAATATCCCCCCATGCTCTGGGGATCATAATCCCAGAGACCTGTTCTGCCATTATTCAGGTCCTGCAGAAGGACTATATGAAGGTAAGTTTTATACTTTAACATTACATGATATGTATTAAATGTTTGCTAATGTATTGTCAAAATGTCCTCGTTACCCAATTACCATGCTTGGAATAAGCTGTGAATGTCCCCTTAATCTTCATGCATGCCTGTTTTTTTACATTAATCATTTATTGCCCTACATGCATATTTACCTTCAATAACCTCCCCACCATGCAATCCTGGGTCGATTTATATCTCTAGCCTATAGTCCCTTGAACAATGTATATTGTCAGCTCCATTGTACTGTTTGACCCTCCCCCACCCCCTCAAATGTTTGCAACTGTCAGGTGTGTTTTTTACCCAAAGTAGAACCCCTCCCCCACCCCCTCAAATGTTTGCAACTGTCAGGTGTGTTTTTTACCCAAATTAGAACCCCTCCCCCCACATTCAAATTGATCAATGGGCCATCAGAGGGGGTGAGTAATCTTATAAGTGGGCCTTATGTTTTTTAGAATTAAAAGAAAAAAAACACATATTACTAATGTTCGACTGCTGTTGTTCAAGAATGTTTTTGTGTAATCTGATATCCAAGTTATGTTTAAAAGTACTTATCTTATTTTTTGTATTGTTTCACTCCACAGTTTCCTTCCAGTACACAGGAATGGCAGACTGTGGCCTCCCAGTTCGCTGACCGTTGGGACTTTCCCAACTGTGTCGAGGCGATTGATGGGAAGCATGTCCGCATTGTGCCACCACCCCATTCGGGGTCTTATTTCTACAATTATAAGGGGTTCCATAGTGTAGTTTTGATGGCGGTGGTCTCGGCACATTTGGAATTTCTGTTTGTGGACGTGGGGAAGAACGGCCGGATGTCTGACGGAGGAGTCTTTGCACAGACCGAGCTGTGCCAGCGTCTCCAGACTGGTGGCCTAGGATTGCCACCTGATGACCAGAATGTGGATGGACTCCCCTCAGTTTTTATCGCTGATGAAGCGTTTGCTCTCGGCGAGCACTTGATGAGGCCGTTCCCCCAAAGGACTCTCACCCCTGAGAGGAGGGTATTTAATTACCGGCTGGCCAGAGCAAGAAGAGTTGTGGAGAATGCCTTTGGGATTCTGGCCAGCCGGTTCCGTTTGTTCCTCTCGGCCATAAATCTGGCGGACTATAAAATAAATCATGTGATAATGGCTTGCTGCTTTCTCCATAATTATTTGAGAAGACATTCTGCTACATATATGACCTCTGTTGGGCCTGAGGCCGGACTTGTAGTTGAACAAACACTCACAGGCCTGGAAAGTGGCTGTATTGGCTTGGCCCCCCAAACCGCACGTCAAGTGCGTGACCGATATGTTAATTATTTTAATGGTCGGGGGGCCATTGCTATTTAACAAGATAAAATAAAGGAACATTTTTTTTTTAAATATCTTGTTTTTATTCGTGTTTGCATTTAGTTTTGTCTGTCTCCTAGTGCACTTGTAGTGGCAAGTGCATTTCCCTTTAGTTAATAAGGCCCTTTGTCACTGTAACCACACAAAAATTATCAAAACCTTATTGATAAATAATCAGCCACACACATTGTAGTAGTAAAAACATTTTACTGTGTGCACATTGAAAGGTGCATTTTTTGGAAACGTGTTTATTTTTTTTTTTTCAAAAACAATCTTTTCTTTTTGTTGTTATTTTAGGCATATTTCAACAAAAATAGACCTTCTTTACAAAATTACAATTAACAACAGTGTTTTTAAAAACATACAAAAAAAAAAACTTACAAAGTTCAACATGTTAATAACGGTGCTGGTGATGAAAAAACAAACTTGACAATGAAATGAAGAACATGATTGATGTTTTTAGGCAAAACGTTATTATATTCTGCCCAAAACATCAATCATGTTCTTCATTTCCTGTTGCATGGTGTCCAGCTGATTTCGCATGCTGTCAATTTGGTCACGCATTCGATCAATTTGGCCATTCCACACCATTATCTGGCCAATAAGTCTTTGTGCACTGTCTGTGCTAAATGGCTCCTCCGCTTGGCCTTCCACAACCAGAACGTCACCTAAAATGTGTGGATAAAAAAATGGGTTAAAATATGCACGCCTAAATAGATTACCTTAAGCTGGGGTGTCAGTCACTGACTTGGTGGGGTTGAAATCTCGCACAATTCCTCCACCTCTCCTTCCTCCAGCTCGTTGGGTGGGCGTGGTCTTGAGCTGGGGCTTGGGGTATATTCAGCTTGAGGCTGGTGACTTGGGGGGGTCCTGGGATCCTTGGACTGTTGTCTGAGTCTTTTCTCCCCTATGATAATTAAACAAAAGGTATAGTTAAAACACAGTGATATTTCTTTTTTTTTAAAATAATATGAAATGTTGGTTAAGAGTTGGGGACAATTGTCATTTTTTGGCCACAAAAATTTAGAAGACAGGATGAAAGTTCCCTCTGAACAAAAATTATAAACAATACACATTTTCATGCAAGTTTCACAGATGCAGACACCTCAATGATTTCCTATGTGTATTACCCCTCAAAAATTTCTTTATGGTCACATAGTACACAAGTGCTCGTGAGTCCAGATGTGGAAACAGCTGCTGTGTCCTGTCCTTTACATTACATTGAATCATTTTTGAAGAAGCATTATATTTTCAAACACATCTACACAACATCACCACATTTTTGGAATATGACAAATTCTCAAGACCTAAATGTATGTCCAACCCTGTACCATCGTTTTTGGCGAAAAAAATACGTAATTTTCTTAGTATCATATGTGTTTTACAAAGAACGGTCTTTACGAACGATGCTGTATAAACGAAAAAAATATGGATCAGCATGCAAGTTAAGTATCTCAATAGGAACACACAACAAGTACTTACTTTTTTTAAGCAGCTTCTTTATTCACCAATAACGTTCAGGCTCCCAACTTTTGAGGTCAGACCACCGCTTCTTCAATTGATCTTTAGCCTGTTTAGTGCCAAATTTTGCTTCTAGAGTGGTGACAACTGAGGCCATTATTTTGTCCTTCCGCATATTGGGTCGGGTGTACGGTCCTTTTTTCCCATCGTAGTCCTCCCTTCTCAATATGGACACCATCTCCACCATCTCTTCAAAAGCCATGTTGGTGGCCTTATATCTCCTCCTGGATGTGGATGGTTGTGGCTCCGGGCTTTCCTCCACGCTACTTCCAGATAATCTCTCCGCCATCTTTCTCTATATACTCCCACTGTGCAATGAAGAGTGAAGGGGCGGGGACAAATTGTACTAAAGAAAGTCAGGGGCGGGCGACGCAGGCGGAGCATGACACATGCGCAGTGTATATAAAGCTATTACGATGGCCTACGTATGTCCGTGCGGAAGTAGCGAGCGTCAAACGAAGGTAACATGAAACGTGGGGGTGTGTGTGTGTTTGGTGAATGTGTTTGTGTGTGTGTGTGTGTGTGTGTGTGTGTGTGTGTGCGTGTATATGTGTCCCCTAGATTCTGCCAAAAATAATCCTGGGAGTTCTGACTGACATTACAGTTTTTATCTTGTGTCTTGTCTTTCAGCAAAAATGAATCCCTTTAAGGAGGCTGATTTTTTGTCAAGATTCATTGATTTGTATCGGGAAAACAAAAACCTGTGGGAGGTCAAACACCTATTATATTTCAATAGAGATGTAAGGAAGGCAACACTGGGCACACTTTTGGAATTTGTGAAGACTCGAGTCCCCCAGGCAGACCTCAAGTTTGTGGACAAGAAAATTGGTATCTTGCGCAATATGTACAAGCGGGAACACAATAAGATCCAGGAGTCGCTGAGATCCGGAGCAGCAGCCGACCAGGTTTATTTCCCCAAGCTGTGGTACTACCAAAAAATGCGATTTCTGGATGACCAGACAAAAGCCAGGCAATCACTTTCGACCCTTCCCCCCACCCTTCCCTCCAGCCTTCCCTCCACCTCCACCCCAGCTGAGGAGTACCAGGAAGAACTGGGCCCTTTCATCCTTGATGAAGTGGATGCTCCCAGCTTCAGCCAGGTATCCTTTTTTGTTGAATTTGTGATTGTGTAAATATTAATGATGTAAAGGTCTCAAATTTTTAAGTGCTTCTGAAAAAATGACTTCATCACAAATATTAATATGTAGACATATCATTAGACAGTAGTGGCCAAAAATATACTTCAGCATAGGTGTGCGCAGCCTCTTGCATTAGGGTGTGCACCCCAAAGCTCAAATACATATGCATGTGTATATGTACTGATGCTGTCAGTAGGGCAGTGGACAGTGTCAGTAGTTTGATTTTAATTCTTTTTAAATTATTTTATTTTGTAACTTTTTTTTTTGGATGAAATATCAGTGGTCTAAACAGGGAGGAATATGCACCACACAAGGCGATTAGGGTGTGCCCTGGCACACCCTGTGCGCACGCCTATGTACTTCAGATATTGGTGAGCAGCTGGAATAATGGTGGGGTCAAATAGATAGCCTTTACTATTTGTTTGGAATTATATTTGCAAGTCATGAGCTGAAAATTGTGTGTGATTGCGTAACCCAAAATTACAACTGTCCCTTTTTTTTACCCAGGATGAGCTCAGCCAGGAGGAGGCCTTGCCCAGTGGGAGAGAGGAGGAGGCCTTGCCCAGTGGGAGAGAGGAGGAGGCCTTGCCCAGTGGGAGAGAGGAGGAGGCTGTGGCTGGGCCCAGTAGAAGCAGCACGGAGTGTCAGGTGCCTCCCCTCCATAATACCACCAAAAGGCCCAGAAAAATGACCCAAACTGAGGAGGAATCACTAGCCCTCATTCGTGAAGCCAGCAAAATCATCAGCTCACCACCCAATGCAGAAGAGGCGTATGGGACATATATGGCCAGCAGATTGCTGCAACTCGAAAAGGGGCAACGCCTCCTCTGTGAGGGTCTGATTTTTCAGGCCTATCAGAAGGGCTTGAGAGGGGAGCTTACTGCTAAAACATATCTAGCAGATGAACCCACTCCTCCTCCTCCTCCTCCTCCTCCTCCTGCCCCAAGTACACCACCAGAGGCACAGCCTCCAAGGAAGGCTGCAGAGAAGCGTGGAGGGAAGGCTCCACGGAAGAGTCAAAAGTGATTGCCTGGCTTCTATCTGGTCTGACTGTGCTCCCTGTGCTCCCTAGTCCCAAGATACCAATTTTCTTGTCCTAAAACTTGATGTGTGTCCTGGGGGACGAAAGGCTTCACAGATTCCAAAAGTGTCTCCAGTGTTGCCTTCCTCATTTATTTTTTTTTTCCAAAATAAATTGATTTTTTCTTTACCTTACATTATTGACTATGTGTTTTGATTCCAAAACAACATTTGGTTTGGGAGTAGGCAGGTACAGGTCAAAAAGACTATGTGTGTTTTTTTCCAAAAGGCTAAATCATTTTGAAAATCAAGTGCAAAGTACTAGTGAAAAGTGCACTTTAGAAATTGCACTGCAAGTGCACTTGTTGGAAGTGCAGTCGCTGTAAATCTGAGGGGAAGCTCTGCTGATTTTATCATACAATCATGTGCAAGAGAAAGGTTTGTTTGTTTTTTGTTTTTTTTGAAAAATTGACAATTTTTATTAATTTTTCCAAAAGAGAACAAAAATAATAACATAAAATACAAGGTAATACAATTTAAAGCGTAGTAGGTACTTCTGGGGAAAAGTCCAAACAATACATCACTCGATAGAAGATGCTTATGTGTCGTTCGATCTGATTGTTGAGAACAGATTACATTGACAAAAACATTACCTTAGTCAAATATTACTGCTTGTACACCTTGTATAACATAACAAAATTAAATAAATAAAAGAAAACAGAAGAAAATAAGGTAGAAAAGAGAATAGAAAAGAGGGGGGGTTAGCAGAAGGCTTAAGATGGGGTGAGTAAAGATGGGTAGGGAGTAGGGAAGAGGGATGAAGGTAACGAAGCTGCGCCTCGCCCCTGAAGCCCACCGCTCCCTCACTAATAGAGAAAACCAACTACCCTGGACCTGCCACAGGAAAAATTAGGTTATGGGATTTTCAAAAAGGACCCACAGCTCTCATATTCGATTATGCTTCTCAAGATTATCATTTAAGGAAGCTGTGAGGTACTCCATTCTCTTGACATCCCTGATCCTGGAGTGCAATTCCGATATCGAAGGTGGTTCCCTCTGCTTCCATTTTAATGCCACCAAGCATCGTGCGGCAGTTAATATATGTGACAAAAGTTTCTTGGGCATTTTAGGGAGAGAGATTGGTGGGAGACCCAGCAAAAAAAACTTCGGATCAAAAGGCACTTCAGTATCCAAGATGGACCGGAGCAGGGAGTGAACCATTTCCCAGTATGGGGCAATCAGAGGGCAGGTCCAGTAAATGTGAAGTAACGTCCCTCTGTCTTTATGGCATCGCCAGCAGCGAGAGTCGGACAATGGATACATGGAGTGGAGCAAGTCTGGAGTTTGGTACCAATGGAACAAGATCTTATATTGGTTCTCTTTATATAGCGTGCACACAGAGCTTTTAGAGGCCTAAGACCATATAAGCTGCCATGTATGTAGAGGGAGATCTGCACCCAAGGCTCGTTCCCACTTACCCATATATGCATGCCGAGGACCCTCTGGCGAGAAGTCATGCGTTAAGAGCTGGTAGGTCTGTGAAATCATGCCTTTGGGAGATGAGCTCTCTAAGCACAACTTTTCAAAGTCAGTTAACGGGGAGAATTGAAGGTTAGGAACTAGAGATTGTGCATAATGCCGTATATGTAGGTAGCTAAAAAAAGCCTGTTTGGGAATGTCAAATTCTTTTTGCAGATATTGAAATGATCTTAGTATGCGGGTCCTGGGATCGATCAGCTGGCCGTAACGAAATAGGTTCCTTTCCATCCAGAAATGGGACATCTGTGAGGTCAGGCTGTCTGGGATGTTAGGAGTAAATAGGAAGGACGTAACCGGTGAGGAGGGGGTGGTAAGTGGGTATGTCAGTTTTGCGCGCCGCCACAGCTGGCGTAGGAGGGACGTTGGTCCCAGTAGCCGTGAGCTTTCCGAAGATACATCGGAACTCCATAACATGGAGTTCCGATGTATAGGGGCAAACCAAAGCTTCTCGATTTGTGTCCAGCGATTGAAAGCGTGGAGGGTACACCAAGAGGCTACAGGGCGTAATTGGGCTGCCAAATAGTATTTGGCTATGTTAGGAAACGCTAGGCCACCTTGAGTAAGGGGATCGTAAAGAACCGATTTAGCAATCCGGTGTCTCTTATAATTCCAAAAGAAATTAATCAGGTCGCCCTGTAGTCTCTTTAGATGTGGAGCTGGTATGGGTATCGGAAGTGTCTCAAATAGGTATAGGAGCTGGGGTAGAATCGTCATCCCTCAGGGTCGCTAGTCGCCCAAAGAGGGATAGTTTCAGGGATTTCCATTTAGTCAACGAGGCTCTGATAGCAGTATATAAGTGGGGAAAGTTAGAGGGAGTCATAAGTGGTTGTGAGATGGACCCCGAGGTATTTTAAGGAGGAAGTTTTCCAGGAGTAATTAAATGATTGCGAGAGAGCCGTTAGTGTCTGGGTAGGCATATTAAGGGGCAGAGCCTCTGTTTTAGAGTTGTTTATTTTATATCCAGATAGGGCACTATATCGATCTAGTTCTGTATGTAGGTTCGGCAGAGAAATGTGTGGTTGCGTCAGAGTCAGGAGAACGTCGTCAGCATATAGGGAAATCTTAAAGTCTCTAATACGGACTGGGATGCCATGAATATTTGGGTTCTCCCTAATATGGGCCGCTAGGGGTTCTATACAAAGGGCATAGAGCAGCGGTGAGAGCGGACAACCTTGCCACGTTCCGTTAGATATCGGGAAGGTGGCAGATGTTGCGTGTTGGGTGCGTACCTTGGCCGATGGGGACAAATATAGATGATAAATGGCTCGTAAAAAGGGACCTGTGATTCCGGCTCGTCGTAGGGTCGCAAACAGAAAGGGCTAGCTTAGCCTATCAAAAGCTTTTTCAGCGTCAAGACTGAGCAGAAGTGCTTCTACTTTGGTCCTGTTTGCCACCTCCACTAGATCAATAACCCTACGGGTATTGTCCCCTGCTTGCCGCATGGGTATGAAGCCTACCTGGTGTTTATGAATCAATGACGGCATAACATTTTTTAACCTGTTAGCTAATAATTTCGTGAAAATTTTGAGGTCCGCATTAAGTAGCGCAATAGGTCTATAGTTCGATGGTAAGCTGTGGTCCTTTCCAGGCTTGGGGATCAGCGTGAGAAAAGAATTTTGCATATCTCGTGGAATAGATGTCTCCGACAGAAATGAATTAAACAGTGTTGTCATATAAGGGAGTAAATACAGTAGGAAGGTTTTGTAGTACTGGTATGGGAATCTATCAGGGCCTGGGGCTTTATTGTTTGGAAGGGATTTAATTGTGTCCTTGACTTCCTCCTCTGTAATAGGGGAGTTTAGGGTGGTCAGGGCAGAGGGAGAGAGTCTCGGTATTTCACATTCTTCCAGATAAGAGTGGATCCTTTGGGACAGGTCTTGTGGGGGAGGGTTGTGTGGGACAGTCGGATTGTTATACAAGGACGAGTAGTAGTCATGAAAGATCTGAGCAATCTTAGTGGGATGGGTTTGGGGAATGCCACTTCCATCATTAAGATGGGCAATTGAGACGGTCGTGACTCGGTCCCTTAACTGTCTGGCTAATAGCGTGTGCGGTTTGTTAGCCTTGTCGTAATAGGTTTGCCTTAATCGTAGTAGCGCCTTCTCAATTTTACCTAAGTCTATGTCTCTTAGACCAGCCCGTACTTGTATAATCTCTCTAAGAGTGTTTAAGGACGGAGAGGAAAGCAGGCGTGTTTCCAACTGTTTAAGCTTGTCTAGTAAAGCTATACGGGCAGTATTCGCGTTCCTTTAGAGTGCCGTGGATAGTGAAATGCATTGGCCTCTGAGGACCGCTTTATGACCCTCCCAGAGAGTAGCAATGGAAACCTCAGGTGAATTGTTTTCTGCAAAATATAATTTCATGTTTTTTTCCAATTCATCCCTGGAGGGGTCATGTTTAAGCAGGAAATCGTTCAAACGCCAGTGACATGTATGAAGGGTTCCCGGGGACAATGCAAGAGACAGTGTGATTGGAGCATGATCCATGAGATTGCTTGAATATCTGAGCCCTTGCAAGCTCTCAGGGTCGGGGCATTTACAAAAAAGTAATCTAGGTGTGAATGAGATTTATGAGGATGAGAGTAAAAAGTAAATTGTTTAGCCGAAGGGAAGGCAGTCCTCCAAGAGTCAAACAGAGCGTATTTCCTGGTTAATTGACGGAAGAGAGATGATCTTCTATCAATGGCCTTGGGGACCTGACTCTGTCCAAGGGATTGTCTATCTAGGCAGGAGGAAAAGGTCAGGTTAAAGTCTCCTCCGATAACCAGGTATTGGTGAGGAAATGCAAATAGTCGTTTATACACTTTAGATAGGAAGGAGGTTTGGTTAGTGTTTGGGGCATATATGTTACAGAGTGTGAGATTGGCGTCTTTCCATGTACCTCTCAAGATGATATAGTGCCCCAAGGGGTCCGAGATTATTGATTGTAACTTAAAGGGGGAGTCTTTTTTAAACAGAATAGCTACTCCAGCTCGTTTACGAGGGATATAGGCTAGGTATATCTGGGAATAATACTTGGTAGCAAATGCCATATTGTTGGTCTTAGTAAGATGTGTTTCCTGAGTGAAAATGATGTCAGCTTTAGATCTTTTGAATTCCTTTAATGCTAAGCTTCGTTTAGTGTTGGAGTTAAGGCCTTTCACATTTAGTGACAGTATGTCAATCATCGGGTGTGTAAAAAAAAAGGAACATTAGCTTACCAAGACGACTGAAGTGGATTTGGATGTGGAGGATGATGAACGGCTGAGCCTTCAGAATAGTCACGTACCTAGTAGGAAGCACGGTTCTACCGACTGGACCCAGGCTCCAGAGGCGGGGGGTGCCCACAATGAGGTAGGTAAAAGGGGAATAGAGAAAAGAAAAGCCAGTAGCAAAAGAGTAGAGAAAGATGTGGACGACAAAGAAAACAAAAATTAGTACAAAATCAAGTAATAACCAAGCATGGTTTAACCCACCTATAAAAGGTGGTGGGTCGGAAACCCTTGAAGGGCCCCCCCCCCCCATATAGGAGGTAAAAACAATACCCTCCAAGGGGGTTAAGTGGGGAGCCCCACGAAGGTCTCCCGGGGGAGGATAGGACAGCTCCAGGACGGTCGCCACCCTCTCCCAGGTCCGCCTACAGTTAAGTAATTATGCAGCACACCGTAGTAAAGCTAGATAAAGAAAAACTTATATTTATCAACTAGTAACTAGAATACCATTTGGTCTAGGCTATGACAGCAGGTAAGGCCAACTGATGCAGTTTTTCGCTCATTAGTGGACAAACAGGAATAGTATAGGGATCACTGGTCAGCATATAAGCCTAGAGACCTCTCCGGGTACCCTTCCAGGAACCCAGGGAGGGCGAAAGTAAATAAGTAAGCGTAGTAATACACCCTAATAAAGTATGGGGTGGAAGGGCAGGGAGGGGTTGGGGGGGTAGAGAATGGTGAATGTGGGGAGGGGGGGAGTATAAGGGGGGGCAAGGATAAGGAGATGGGGGGAAGAAGTAGGGAAGGGAAGGGGAGAGGATGAGGGAAGGAAAATGGGTAGACAAGGGAAGGGGAGACCCCGTAGATGGTTTAGGAGAGCCTAAACATGACAATAATATATCATCAGTAGTATACAGACTAAACTTGAATAGGTGCTAAAGTGCAAAACCATAATACCATAATCCCATATAGTGGCAATTAGAGTCTAGCCCTCTGTAAGGTAGGAGGAAAAATAGGATAATTCCTAAACTCTTAGCATGATAGGCAGTAATAGTGACTCCCATACTAGTGTCTCATTGTAATCAAGTGTCTCCCAAGCAACGAAAAGTTATCTCTGATGGGCAATTGCTGGAGGGCCATTGGAGTGCGGCCTCTGTCGCTGTCTCCCATTCACCTTGACCCAGGGCTCTGGGCGAGGTGGTGGGGTTGGTAGGGGGTCCCACCCAGGAGTGGGCGGAACCGGAATGTCCAGATCCCTGCAGAATGAGTGGAGGTCTTCCGGGTACCGTAGAGTGGTGGATCTCCCATCTTTCTTTGCTGTGAGGCTGAAAGGGAAACCCCAATGGTATCGGAAGTCATGTTTCTTCAGTGTTGTGAGGAGTGGTTGAAAGGAGCGTCTTTGCTGAAGGGTGATCCAGGAAAAGTCCGGGTATAGCTGTATAGGGGCGCCATCGAAGTTGATGGTGTGCATGTTGCTCGCTTTTCTCATTATGTCCTCCTTCAGGGTGTAGTTGTGAACCCTGCAAATTACATCCCGTGGTCTTGGACCTGGTCCACGGGGGCGGAGTGCGCGATGGGCCCGGTCCAATTTAACTCTTTGATTTTCCGGGCGACCCAGTACATATTGAAAATAGCTTGTAATTTCACTTGTAGGTCCTCGTCCTGAGTCGCCTCTGGGAGGCCTCGGACTCCAATGTTATTGTGCCTGCCTCTATTATCAAGATCCTCAAGGTGGCGTTGAAACTCTCTGAGGGCCGAGGCTTGCGTAGACAATCGATCGTGTATATGGGAAATTTCCATCTTTATATCATATGCTTCTTCTTCTATGGAATTGACTTTGGCAGAAAGGTGATGCAGATCAGTACGGAGCATGTTAATTTCAGATCTGCATGTATCACGCACCTCTTGAATAAGCAAACGGAAGTCCTGTTTCGTAGGCATACAACGAACATAGTCTCTCCATGAAGTACATGCCTCAGGTTCAGGGTCAGGGTCCAATATGGCATAGGAGTGTGGATCCCTCATAAGAATGGAGGGGGTAACCGATGGGGGGAGTCCCCTCTGAAGTGCATGTGGAGGGGTCTTGGAGTTAGGCTGCATGGCTGGGTCAGTAGCGTGTACATAGGCTGCATGTGAATAAGCCCCCTGCAGCTCATCTGACTGTGGTGATGAGGAAGGCCCTGAGACTTTGCTGGCCTCCCTGCACTGCGGGGATGAGGATGGTGTCTTGTCCCTTGGGACCTGGCGTCTTTGTGGCAAGGAGCGTGGGTCCCACTCCTGGGCTGAAGTTTCCCACAGAGGAGAGGCTTGGCCTGTGCACGGTGACTGTGTAGGCCCCACTAGGCAGGGGGGAAACGGCTGGGACAGGCTGCCTAGTGTGTTTCCCATAGGGGAGAGCGCAGGACCGGCCTGGGTGTTAGTTGGTGGGAGCGGTGGGCGACCGGGCAACAAGTCCCCTTCAGAGGCATACCTGTCGGTTCGCTGACCCAGGGAGAGCCGCGGAGGAGAGGAGGAGAGGGCCGCTGCGTATGTTGGGGGAGCCGGCACAGGCGCCATCTTGGCCTCGTATTGTCCTGCCGAAGCTCCAAGGCCGAAGTACTCCGTGATGAGAGGTGGGGGAGCCGAGGAGGATCTTGTGGCGTGTCCCTTAGGTTCTGTGTCCTTAGCCTTTCGAGGTTTGCCCATTATATCGGTGCTTTTTCGCTGCTTTTAGCTGTGTGCAGGCGGACCTGGTCAGGAGCTCTAAGGAAACACGTCCGCTCCGGAAGCCATCCAAGCCACGCCCCGTTTTTTTTTTTTTTTTGTGGTTCCTTGCATGTGCCCCTCGGATCCACAGCGAATGCATTTCAAAATGCTCTTTCTGTGCAATTCCAAGTACAATTTGCACTTGTAGTGAAAAATGAATTTGCCTTTGGAAAATAAACCCCCCTATGTCTAATTTACAAGGGACACCAACCTCATTAAGGTTCATTAAAACAACACAAAATATTAAGGTTATTGTGGTAACTTGAAACTCCAAAACTAAAAAAAAAAAAAAAATAATAATTTGTATAATTTAGCACACATTGTAAAATAGATAGTGTTTAAATCTAAAAAAAGAAAGATGAGTCCATAATCTAATTTAATACTTTATTTATGGAGATCTGGCTTTTTAAAAATATCATATTAGTCATGGCATGAGGATAAATCATGAAGAAAGTAGTTTGTGAGAACTCTGTGTGAATATAAAGCAGCAAAACAACTTCATTCCTCTCGCATTATAAAGAAAAAAAAAAGCGCTGTATTAAAAGATCACAGAAGAGGAATGTGCTAGCTTCAATACGAAGGTTAGTTTTACCAGACCGAGTGCTTCCGTGTTGTACTTACTTCAGAGCATGCGTGAGTTTTGGTCCGCACACAGACGACTGGTTTGTCCGCTAGAAAGCAGAGTCCGTCGGATAGATTTGAAACATGTTTCAAATCTAAGTCCGTCAAACTTTTGAGAAAACAAAGTCCGCTGGAGCCCACACACGATCGAATTGTCCGCCGAAATCCGGTACGCCGGGCCAAGTCTGCCGTAAAGTCGCTCGTGTGTACGCGGCAATATATGCATGGTGTTGTCATAAAAAGTGTTTGGGGACCTGGGTCCTGCCCCTGGGGACATGCATCAATGCCAAAAAAAGTTTTAAAAATGGCCATTTTTTCGGGAGCAGTGATTTTAATAATGCTTGAAGTGAAACAATAAAAGTGAAATATTCCTTTAAACTTCGTACCTGGGGGGTGTCTATAGTATGCCTGTAAAGTGGCGCATGTTTCAAAGACATGCTGGTAGGTTAATTGGATCCTGTCTAAATTGTCCCTAGTATGTATGAATGTGAGGAAGGGACCTTAGATTGTAAGCTCCTTGAGGGTAGGGACTAATGTGAATGTACAATGTATATGTAAAGCGCTGCGTAAATTGATGGTGCTATATAAGTACCTAAAATAAATAAATAAATAAATGTTTCCCGTGTTTAGAACAGTCCGAGAGCAAAATTACATTTCTAAAGGAAAAAAGTCATTTAAAAGTACTCGCGGCTATATGAATTGTCGGTCCCGGCAAAACACATAAAAGTCATTGAAAAAAACAGCATGGGATTCCCCCACCGTCCATTACCAGGCCCTTCAGGTCTGATATGGATATTAAGGGGAACCCCGCGCCAAAATAAAAAAAAATGGCATTGGGGTCCCCCCCAAAATCATACCAGGCACTCCAGGTCTGGTATGGATTTTAAGGGGAACCCCGCACCAAAATTAAAAAAAAAATGGCGTGGGGGTCCCCCAAAAAATTAATACCAGACCCTTATCCGAGCACGCAATCTGGCAGGCCGCAGGAAAAGAGGGGGGGCGAGAGAGCGCCCCCCCTCCTGAACCGTACCAGGACACATGCCCTCAACATGTGGAAGGTGCTTTGGGGTAACCCCCCCAAAGCACCTTGTCCCCATGTTGATGGGGACAAGGGACTCATCCCCACAACCTTTGCCCGGTGGTTGTGAGGGTCTGCGGGCGGGGTGCTTATCAGAATCTGGAAGCCCCCTTTAACAAGGGGACCCCCAGATCCCGCCCCCCCTGTATGTAATGGTAATGGGGTACAAATGTACCCCTTCCATTTCACAAAAAAGTGTCAAAAATGATAGACAATAGCCGTTTTTTGACAATTCCTTTTATTAATGTCTTTTTCTTTCCCCGCTACTTCTACCATCTTCTTCTAGTCTTCCTTCAGTTTTCTTCTTCTTCCTCCATCTTGTTCTTCCCCGCTTCTTCCTCTATCTTCCTCTGCTTCATCCTCCGATCCTCTGCTTCTTCCTCTGGTCTTCTCCAGCATCTTCCTCTGGCTTCTTCTTCCCCACTTCGTCCCCCGGACAATCCGCCTCAATGGGAGTCTCCCGCTGTGTGACGCTTCTTGTGACAGTTCTTTTATAACTGAGGGTGGGGCTACACCGTAACGTTCCCGGGTGACCCGCCCCCCTCTGACGCACGGGGACATCCCTATGGCTTTCCCAGGGGGGGCCAGAGGGGGCGGGGTCACCCGTTTACGTAAACGGATGACTCCGTCCCCCCTGACACCACGGGGGAAGCCATAGGGAAGTCCCTGTGTGTCAGAGGGGGCGGGGTCACCAGGTGTCCCTGCCCTCAGTTATATAAGAGCTGTCACAAGAACAGAAGCGTGTCACAGCGGGAGACTCCCATTGAGGCAGATCGTCCGGGAGATAAAGTGAGGGAAGAAGAAGTTGGAGAAAGATGCCGGAGGAGAAGACCGGAGAATGAAACAGAGGAAGATAGAGGAAGAAGCGGGGGAAGAAGAAGAAAACCGAAGGAAGACCAGAAGAAGATGGAAGAAGAAGCTGGGAAAGAAGAAAACATTAATAAAGGAATTGTCAAAAACCGGCTAATGTCTTTTTTTTAACATGTTTGACACTTTTTTTATGAAATTTAATTTGGGGGTCCCCCTGGGGACTTCCAGATTCCGATAAGCCCACCGCCCCCATACCCCCACAACCACCGGGCAAGGGCTGTGGGGATGAAGCCCTTGTCCCCATCAACATGGGGACAAGGTGCTTTGGGGGGCCGCTACCCCAAAGCACCCTCCCCATGTTGAGGGCATGTGGCTTGGTATGGTTCAGGAGGGGGGCGCTCTCTCATCCCCCCCTCTTTTCCTGCAGCCTGCCAGGTTGCATGCTCGGATAAGGGTCTGGTATGGATTTTTGGGGGGACCCCCACGCAATTTTTAATTTTTTTATTTTGGTTCGGGTTTCTCCTTAATATTCATACCAGACCCAAAGGGCCTGGTAATGGACTGTGGGGGAATCCCATGCCGTTTTTTCAATGACTTTTATGTGTATTGCCTGGACCGACAATTCATATAGCCGCGAGTACTTTTAAATTACTTTTTTTCCGTTAGAAATGTAATTTTGCTCTCGGACTGTTCTAAACACGGGAAACATACGCTACTTTACAGGCATACTATAGACACCCCCCAGGTACAAAATTTTAAGGAATATTTCACTTTTATTTTTTCACTTTAATCATTATTAAAATCACTGCTCCCAAAAAAACGGCCGTTTTTAAAACTTTTTTTTTTGCATTGATACATGTCCCCTGGGGCAGGCCCAGGTCCCCAAACACTTTTTATGACAATACCATGCATATAAGCCTTTAAAATTAGCACTTTTGATTTCTCCCATAGACTAAAGGGTGATCTGCGGCTTTCGAATTTGCCGCAAACACCCCAATTGTTCGCTATTCGGCGAACAGGCGAACAGCCAATGTTCAAGTCGAACTCATGTTCGACTCGAACAGACAGCCCATCCCTAGTTGAGGGTGCCAAAGGAGATTAACTATGGCCACATCACCATGAAAGCACCCAATCTCTTCTGATCTCAGAGGATAAGCAGGGTTGGGCCTGCTTAGTACCTGGATGGGAGACCGCCTGAGAATACCAGGTGCTGTAGGCTTCTTTTTTTTTTATTTTAGACTTCACCTATTTTTTGGCTTGTTTCCTGAGGTGACCATCTTGGCGTTTCTCAAGAGGGTTAAGGGTGCAAATGAGATTGTCTATGGCCACATCACCCTGAAAGCATTGGATCTCATCTGAGATCAGAGGCTAAGCAGGGTCGAGCCTGATTAGTATCTGGATGGGAGACCGCCAGAGAATACCAGATGGCGTTGGCATGTTTTTTTGTTTTGGACTTGACCTATTTTTTGGCTTATTTCCCAAGGTGACCATCTTGGCGTTTCTCAAGAGGGTGCCAAAAGAGTTTCCCTACGGCCACATCACCCTGAAAGTGCCTGACCTCGTCTGATCTTGGAGGCTAAGCAGGGTTGGGCTTGGTTAGTACCTGGATGGGAGACTGCCTGAGAATACCAGGTGTCATAGGGGTCTCTTTTTTTTTTTTTTTGGACTTGACCTATTTTTTGGCTTGTTTTCCGAGGTGATCTTGGCGTTTTTAAAGAGGGTTGAGGGTGCTAAAGGAGATTGCCTACGGCCACATCACCCTGAAAGTTCCCAGCCTCGTCTGATCTTGGAGGATAAGCAGGGTTGGGCTTGGTTAGTACCTGAAGGGGAGACAGCCTGGGGATACCAGGTGCCGTATGCTTCTTTTTTCTTTTTTTTGTTGGACTTAACCTATTATTTGGCTTGTTTCCCGAGGTAACCATCTTGGTGTTTCTCAAGAGGGTTGAGGGTGCCAAAGGAGATTACCTATGAGCACATCACCCTGAAAGTGCACTCTCTCTAATTCTCGGAGGCTAAGCAGGGTCAGGCCTGGTTAGTAATTGGATGGTAGACTGCCTGGGAATACCAGGTGCCGTAGGCTTCTTTTTTTTTTTTTTTTTTTGGACTTAACCTATTTTTTGGCTTGTTTCCCAAGGTGACCATCTTGGCATTTCTAAAGAGGGTGCCAAAAGAGATTCCCTATGCCCACATCACCCTGAAAGCGCCCTGACCTCGTCTGATCTTGGAGGCTAAGCAGGGTTGGGCTTGGTTAGTACCTGGATGAGAGACCACCTGGGAATACCAGGTGCCGTAGGCTTATTTTTTTTTTTTTTTTGGACTTAAATTATCTTTTGGCTTGTTTTCCCGAGGTAACCATCTTGGTGTTTCTCAAGAGGTTTGAGGGTGCCAAAGGAGATTGCCTACGGCCCCATCACTATGAAAGCTCCTGATCTCAGAGGCTAAACAGGGTCGGGCCTGGTTAGTACCTGGATGGGAGACTGCCTGAGAATACCAGGTGGCATAGGCGTCTTTTTTTTTTTTTGGACTTGACCTATTTTTTGGCTTGTTTTTCGAGGTGATCATCTTGGCATTTTTCAAGAGGGTTGAGAGTGCTAAAGGAGATTGCCTACGGCCACATCACCCTGAAAGTTCCCAGCCTCGTCTGATCTTGGAGGATAAGCAGGGTCGTGCTTGGTTAGTACCTGAATGGGAGACAGCCTGGGAATACCAGGTGCCGTATGCTTCTTTTTTTTTTTGGACTTAACCTATTATTTGGCTTGTTTCCCGAGGTAACCATCTTGGCGTTTCTCAAGAGGGTTGAGGGTGCCAACAGAGATTGCCTACGACCACATCACCCTGAAAGTGCCCTCTCTCTAATCTTGGAGGCTAAACAGGGTCGGGCCTGGTTAGTAATTGGATGGGAGACCGCCTGGGAATACCAGGTGCCGTAGGCTTCTTTTTTTTTTGGACTTAACCTATTTTTTTGGCTTGTTTCCCGAAGTTACCATCTTGGCGTTCCTTAGGAGAGTTTAGGGTGCCAAAGGAGATTGCCTTTGGCCACATCACCCTGAAAGCTCCCGACCTCGTCTGATCCTGGAGGCTAAGCAGGGTCGGGCCTGGTTAGTACCTGGATCGTAGACCGATTGGGAATATTAGGTGCAATAGGTTTCTTATTTTTTATTTTTTTTTGGACTTGCCCTATTTTTAGGCTTGTTTCCCTAGGTGACCATATTGGCGTTTCTCAAGAGGGTTGAGGGTGCCGAGGAGATTGCCTGTTGCCACATCTCCCTGAAAGTGCCTGACCTCGTCTGATCTTGAAGGCTAAGCAGGGTTGGGCCTTGTTAGTACCTGGATGGGAGAGCGCCTGGGAATACCAGGTGCAGCAGGCTTCTTTTTTTTTTGGATTTGACCTATTTTTTGGCTTGTTTCGCGAGGTGACCTTGGCATTTCTCGAGAGTTGAGGGTGACAAAGGAGATTGTCTATGGCCACATCACCCTGAAAGCACCGGATCTCATCTGATATCGCAGGCTAAGCAGCGATGGGTCTGATTAGTATCTGGATGGGAGACCGCCTTGGAATACCAGGTGCCGTAGGCTTTTTATTTTAACCTATTTTTTGGCTTGTTTCCCAAGGTGACCATCTTGGCGTTTCTCAAGAGGCTTGAGGGTGCCAAAGGTACTGCCTATGGCCACATCACCCTGAAAGCCCACAATCTCGTTTGATCTCGGAGGCTAAGCAGGGTCGTACCTGGATGGGAGACTGCCTTGGAGTTGACCTATTTTTTGGCTTGTTTCCCGAGGTGACCATCTTGGTGTTTCTCAAGAGGGTTGAGTGTGCCAAAGGAGATTGCCAATGGCAACATTACCCTGAAAGTGCCCAATCTCCTCTTATCTCGGAGGCCAAGCAGGGTCAGCCCTTGATAGTACTTGGATGAGAGACCGCCGGGGAATACCAGGTGCCTTAGGCTTCTTTTTTTTTTTTTTTTTTTGGACTTAACCTATTTTTTGGCTTGTTTCCCGAGGTGACCATCTTGGCATTTCTCAAGAGGATTGAGGGTACCAAATGACATTTCCTACGGCCCCATCTCCCTGAAAGCTACCAAACTCGTCTGATCTCAGAGTCAAAGCACGGTCGGGCCTGGTTAGTACCTGGATGCGAGACCACCTGGGAATACCAGGTGCTGTAGTGTTCTTTTTTTTTTTTGGACTTAACCTATTTTTTAGCTTGTTTTCTGAGGTGATCATCTTGGCATTTATCAAGAGGGTTGAGGGTGCCAAAGGTGATTGCCTATGGCCACATCACCCTGAAAGCGCCCAACCTCGTCTGATCGTGAAGGCAAAGCAGGGTCGGGCCTGGTTAGTACCTGAATGGGAGACCGCCTGGGAATACCAGGTGCTGTAGGCTTATTTTTTTTTTGGACTTGACCTACTTTTAGTCTTGTTTCCAGAGGTGACCATCTTGGCATTTTTCAAGAGGGTTGAGGATGCCAAAGGAGATTGCCTATGGGCCCATCACCATGAAAGCACCCGATCTCGGAGACTAAGCAGGGTCGGGCCTGGTTAGTACCTGGCTGGGAGACTGCCTGGGAATAGCAAGTGCCGTAGGCTTCTTTTTTTTTTGGACTTGACTTATTTTTTGGCTTCTTGCCCGAGGTGACCATCTTGTCGTTTCTCAAGAGGGTTGAGGGTGCCAAAGGAGATTGCCTACGGCCACATCACCCTGAATCCGACTGATCTCATCTGATCTCTGAATCTAAGCATGGTCAGGCCTGGTTAGAACCTGGATGGGAGACTGCCTAGAAATACCAGGTGCCATAGGCTTCTCCATTTTTTTTGGACTTGACCTATTTTTTGGCTTGCTTCCCGAGGTGACCATCTTGGCGTTTCTCAAGAGGGTTGAGGGTGTGAAGAAGGATTCCCTATGGCCACATCACCCTTAAAGCGCCTGACCTCGTCTGATCTAGAAAGCTAAGCAGGGTCGGGCCTGGATGGGAGACTGCCTGGGAATACCGGGTACCGTAGGCTTCTTTTTTTTTTTTTGGACCTTACCTATTTTTTGGCTTGTTTCCAGAGGTGACTATCTTGCCGTTTCTCAAGAGGGTTGAGGGTTCCACAAGAGATTTCCTACGGCCACATCACCCTGAAAGTGCACTCTCTCATCTGATCTTGGAGGCTAAGCAATGTCAGCCTGCTTAGTATTTGGATGGAAGACCGCCCGGGAATACCAGGTGCCGTAGGCTTCTTTTTTTTTTTTGGACTTGACCTATTTTTTGGCTTGTTTCCCGAGGTGACCATCTTGGCGTTTCTCAAGAGGGTTGAGGGTGCCACAAGCGATTCCCTACGGCCACATCACCCTGAAAGTGCACGACCTCGTCTGATCTTGGAGGCTAAGCAGGGTCTGGCCTGGTTAGTACCTGAATGAGAAACCGCCTGGGAATACCAGGTGCCGTAGGCTTCTTTCTTTGTTGGACTTAACCTATTTTTTGGCTTGTTTCCTGAGGTAACCATCTTGGCGTTTCTCAAGAGGGTTGAGGGTGCCAAAGTAGATTGCTTATGGCCACATTACCCTGAAAGTGCACGATCTCGGAGGCTAAGCAGAGTTGAGCCTGGTTAGTAATTGAAATGGGAGACCGCCTGGGAATACCAGGTACCGTAGGCGACTTTTTATTTTTGGACTTGACCTATTTTTTGGCTTGGTTCCCGAGGTGACCATCTTGGTGTTTCTCAAGAGGGTTGAGGGTGCCAAAAGAGATTCCCTATGGCCACATCACCCTTAAAGCGCCCAACATCGTCTAAACTTGAAGGCATAAGCAGAGTCGGTACTGGTTAGCACCTGGATGGGAGACTGCCTAGGAATACCCGGTGCCGTAGGCTTCTTTTTTTTTCTTTTTGGACTTGACCAATTTTTTGGCTTGTTTCCCGAGGTGACCATCTTGGCGTTTCTCAAGAGGGTTGAGGGGGCCGAAGGAGATATGGCCACATCACCCATAAAGTGACCGATCACATCTGATCTAAGCAGGGTCGGGCCTGGTTAGTAACCGGATGGGAAACCGCCTGGGAATACCAGGTGCCATAGGTTTTTTCTTTTTTTTTTTTTTGGACTTGACCTATTTTTTGGCTTGTTTCCCGAGGTGACCATCTTGGCGTTGCTCAAGATTGATGAGGGTGCCCAAGAAGCATGCCTACGGCCACATGACCCTGAAAGCGCCCGATCTCATCTGATCTCACAGGCTAAGCAGGGTCGCACCTGGATGGGAGACCGCCTGGGAATACCAGGTGCCGTAGGTTTATTTTTTAATTTTTTTTGGACTTGACCTATTTTTTGGCTTGTTTCCCGAGATGACCATCTTGGCGTTTCTCAAGAGGGTTGAGGGTGCCAAAGAGGATTGCTTACGGCCACATCACCCTGAAAGCGCCCGATATCGTCTGATCTCAGAGGCTATGCAGGGTCAGCCCTTGTTAAAACTTGGATGAGAGATCACCTGAGAATACCAGGTGCCATAGGCTTCTTGTTTTTTTTTTGGACTTAACCTATTTTTTGGCTTGTTTCCCAAGGTGACCATCTTGGAGTTTCTCAAGAGAGCTGAGGGTGCCAAAGGAGATTGCATAGGGCCACATCACCCTGAAAGTGCACTATCTCGTCTGATGTCGGAGGGTAAACAGGGTCGGGCCTGGTTAGTATTTGGATTGGAGACTGGCCGGGTATACCAGGTGCCTTAGGCTTCTTTTTTTTTTTGACTTGACCTATTTTTTGGCTTGTTTTCCGAGGTGACCATCTTGGCATTTCTCAAGAGGGCTGAGGATGCCATAGAAGATTGTGAATGGCCACATCACCCTGGAAGCGTTGGATCTCGGAGACTAAACAGCATCGGAACTGGTAAGTAACTGGATGGGAGACCACCTGGGAATGCCAGGTGCCGTAGGCTTCTTTTTTAAAAATTTTTTTATTTTTTTGGACTTGACCTATGTTTTGGCTTGTTTCCAGAGGTGACCATCTTGGTGTTTCTCCATAGGGTTGAGGGTGCCAAAGGAGATTGACTGCGGCCACCCTTAAAGCGCCCAACCTTGTCTGATCTTGTAGGCTAGGCAGGGTCGAGCCTGGATGGGAGACCGCCTGTGAATACTAGTTGCCGTAGGCTCCTTTTTTTTTTTGGACTTGACCTATTTTTTGGCTTGTTTCCCGAGGTGACCATCTTGGCGTTTCTCAATAGGGTTGAGGGTGCCCAAGATGATTGCCTACGGCCACATCACCCTGAAAGTGCCCGATCTCGTCTGATCTCAGAGGATAAGCAGGGTCGTACCTGGATTGAAGACTGCCTGGGAATACCAGGTGCCGTAGGTTTATTTTTTAATCTTTTTTGGACTTGACCTATTTTTTGGCTTGTTTCCTGAGGTGACCATCTTGGCGTTTCTCAAGAGGGTTGAGGGTGCCAAAGGGGGACTGCTTATGGCCACATCACCCTGAAAGGGCCCGATCTTGTCTGATCTCAGAGGCTATGCAGGGTTAGCCCTTGTTACAACTTGGATGAGAGACCACCTGGGAATACCAGGTGCCGTAGGTTTCTTTTTTTTGGACTTCACATATTTTTTGGCTTGTTTCCAGAGGTGGCCATCTTGGCGTTTCTCAAGAGGGTTGAGGATGGCAAAGAAAATTGACTGCAGCCACATCACCCTTAAAGCGCCTGATTTTGTCTGATCTCGCAGGCTAAGCAATGTCGGGCCAGGTTAGTACCTGGATGGGAGACCGCCTGGGAATACCAGGTTCCGTAGGCGTCATTTTAAAATTTTTTGTGGACTTGACCTATTTTTTGACTTGTTTCCCGATGTCACCATCTTGGCTTTTCTCAAGGGGGTTTCTCAAAGGAGATTGCCTAGGGCTACATCACCCTGAAAGTGCACTCTCTCATGTGATGTCGGAGGCTTAGCAGGGTCGGGCCTGGTTAGTATTTGGATTGGAGACCGGCCGGGTATACCAGGTGACGTAGCCTTTTTTTTTTTGACTTGACTTGACCTATTTTTTGGCTTGTTTCCCGTGGTGACCATCTTGGCATTTCTCAAGAGGGTTGAGGGTGCCAAAGAATATTGTGAACGGCCACATCACCCTGAAAGTTTTAGATCTCGAAGACCATGCAGCATCGGACCTGGTTAGTAACTGGATGGGAGACCACCTGGGAATATCAGGTGCCCTAGGCTTTTTTTTTTTGGACTTGACCTATGTTTTGGCTTGTTTCCAGAAGTGGCCATCTTGGCGTTTCTCAAGAGGGTTGAGGATGGCGAAGGAAATTGACTGCGGCCACATCACCCTTGAAGCACCCAATATTGTCTGATCTTGCAGGCTAAGCAGTGTCGGGCCAGGTTAGTACCTGGATGGGAGACCACATGGGAATACCAGTTTCCGTAGGCGTCTTTTAAAATTGTTTTTGGACTTGACCTATTTTTTGACTTGTTTCCCGATGTCACCATCTTGGCTTTTCTCAAGGGGGTTGAGGGTGCCAAAAGAGATTGCCTACGGCCACATCACCCTGACAGCGCCTGATCTCGTCTGATCTTGGAGGTTAAGCAGGGTTGGTCCTGGTTAGTACCTGGATGGGAGTCCGCCTGGGATTATCAGGTGCCGTAGGCTTCTTTTTTTTTTTTGGACTTGACCTATTTCTTGGCTTGTTTACAGAGGTGACCATTTTAGCGTTTCTCAAGAGGGTTGAGGGTGCTAAAAAAGATTGCTTACAGCCGCTTCACATTGAAAGCACCCCAGCTCATCTGATCTCGGAGACAAAGCAGGGTTGGGCCTGGTTAGTACCTAGATGGGAGACCGCCTGGGAAAACTAGGTGCCGTAGGTTTCTTTTTTTGGACTTGACCTATTTTTTGGCTTGTTTCCTGAGGTGACCATCTAGGCGTTTCTCAAGAGGGTTGAGGGTTCAAAAGGAGATTGGCTACGGCAACATCGCCCTGAAAGTGCCTGGTCTTGTTTGATCTCGGAGGCTAAGCAGGGACGGGCCTGGTTAGTAAGTGGATGGGAGACCGCTTTGGAATACCAGGTGCCGTAGGCTTCTGTGTTTTCTTGGACTTGACCTATTTTTTTACATGTTTCCTGAGGTGACCATCTTAGCGTTTCTCAAGAGAGTGGAGGGTGCCAAAAGAGATTGCCTACGGCCACGTTATCCTGAAAGCACCCAATATCGTCTGATCGCAGAGACTAAGCAGCGTCGGGCCTGGATGGGAGACCACCTGGGAATATCAGGTGCCGTAGGCTTCTTTTTTTTTTTTTGGACTTGACCTATTTTTTGGCTTGTTTCCCGAGGTGACCATCTAGGCGTTTCTCAAGAGGGTTGAGAGTGCCAAAGCAGATTGTCTATGGCCACATCACCCTGAAAGCGACGGATCTTGTCTGGGGCTAAGCAGGGTCGGGCCTGATTAGTATGTGGATGGGAGCCTGCCTGGAAATACCATGTGCCGTAGGCTTCTTAATTTTTTTTTGGACTTGACCTATTTTTTGGCTTGTTTCCCGAGGTGACCATCTTGGCGTTTCTCAAGAGGGTTGAGGGTGCCAAATGAGATTATCTACGGCCACATCACTCTGAAAGCGGCCAACTCATCTGATCTCGGAGGCTTTAGTGTCGGGCCTGGTTAGTACCTGGATGGGAGAACGCCTGGGAATACCAGGTGCTGTAGGCTTCTTTTTTTTTTTGTTTGGACTTGACCTATTTTTTGGCATGTTTCCCGAGGTGACCATCTTGGCGTTTCTCAAGAGGGTTGAGGGTGCCAAAGAGGATTCCCTACGGCCTCATCACCCTGAAAGCACCTGATCTCTTCTGATCTTGCAGGCTAAGCAGGGTCAGTCCTGGTTAGTGCCTGGATGGGAGACCACCTGGGATAACCAGGTGCCATAGGCTTCTTTTTTTTTTTTTTGGACTTGACCTATTTTTTGGCTTGTTTCCTGAGGTGACCATTTTGGCGTTTCTCAAGAGGCTTGAGGGTGCCCAAGGAGGTTGCCTACGGCCTCATCTCCCTGAAAGCACCCAATGTCATCTGATATCGGAGGCAAAACAGGGTCGGGCCTGGTTAGTACCTGGATGGGAAACCGCCTGAGAATTCCAGGTGCTGTAGGCTACTTTTTTTTGGACTTGACTTATTTTTTGTCTTGTTTCCCGAGGTGACCATCTTGGTGTTTCTCAAGATGGTTGAGTGTTTCAAAGAAGTTTGCCTACGGCCACATCACCCTGAAAGCGCCCGATCTCATCTCATCTGAAAGGCTAAGCAGCGTTAGTACCTGGATGGGAGGCCGCCTGGGAATGCCAGGTGTAATAGGCTTCTATTTTTTTTGGGACTTGACCTATTTTTTGGCTTGTTTCCCGAGCTTGGCATTTCTCAACAGGGTTGAGGGTGCCAAAGGAGGTTACCTACGACCACATCATCCTGAAAGCGCCCAATCTCCTCTGATATCACAGGCTAAGCAGGGTCGGGCCTGGTTAGTACCTGGATGGGAAACCGCCTGAGAATTCCAGGTGCTGTAGGCTACTTTTTTTTGGACTTGACTTATTTTTTGTCTTGTTTCCCGAGGTGACCATCTTGGTGTTTCTCAAGATGGTTGAGTGTTCCAAAGAAGTTTGCCTACGGCCACATCACCCTGAAAGCGCCCGATCTCATCTCATCTGAAAGGCTAAGCAGCGTTAGTACCTGGATGGGAGGCCGCCTGGGAATGCCAGGTGTAATAGGCTTCTATTTTTTTTGGGACTTGACCTATTTTTTGGCTTGTTTCCCGAGCTTGGCATTTCTCAACAGGGTTGAGGGTGCCAAAGGAGGTTACCTACGACCACATCATCCTAAAAAGCGCCCAATCTCCTCTGATATCACAGGCTAAGCAGGGTCGGGCCTGGTTAGTACCTGGATGGGAGACCGCCTGAGAATACCAGGTGCCGTAGGCTTCTTTTTTTTTTTTTTGGACTTGGCCTATTTTTTGGCTTGTTTCCCGAGGTGACCATCATGCCGTTTCTCAAGAGGGTTAAGGGTGCCAAAGGAGTTAGCATACAGCCACATCATTGTGAAAGTGCCCAATCAAAGCTGATCTCGGAGGCTAAGCAGCGTCAGGCCTGGTTAGAACCTGGGTGGGAGTCCGCCTGGGAATACCAGGTGCCGTAGGCTTCCTTTTTCATTTTTTGGACTTGACCCATTTTTTGGCTTGTTTCCAGAGGTGACCATCTTGGCGTTTCTCCAGAGGGTGCCAAAGTAGATTGCCTACAGCAACATCACCCTGAAAGCGCTTGATCTCGTCTGATCTCACAGGTTAAGCAGGGTCGGGCCTGGTTAGTACCTGGATGGGACACAGCCTGGTAATACCAAGTGCTGTAGGCTTCTTTTTTTTTTTTTTTGGACTTAATCTATTTTTTGGCTTGTTTCCCAAAGTGACCATCTTGGCATTTCTCAAGAGAGTTGAGGGTGCCATAAGCAATTCCCTATAGCCTCATCACCCTGAAAATGCACTCTCTCGTCTGATCTTGAAGGCTAAGCAGGGTCTGGCCTGGTTAGTATTTGGATAAGAGACCGCCCGGGAACACCAGGTGCCGTAGGCTTCTTTTCTTTTTTTTTTTTTGGACTTGACCTATATTTTGGCTTGTTTCCTGAGGTGACCATATTGGCGTTTCTCAAGAGGGTTGAAGGTGCCATAGGAGTTTGCCTACGGCCACATCACTCATAAAGCAACCAATCTCATCTGATCTTGGAGTCTAAGCAGGGTCGGACCTGGCTAGTACCTGGATGGGAGACCGCCTGGTAATACCAGGTGCCGTAGGCTTCTTTTTTTTTGTGCTTGACCTATTTTTTGGCTTGTTTCCCGAGGTAACCATCTTGGCATTTCTCAAGGGGGTTGAGGGTGCCAAAGGGGAATCCCTACGGCCACATCACCCTGAAAGCACCCGACATTGTTTGATCTTGAATGCTAAGCAGGGTCGGGCCTGGTTAGTACGTGTATGGGAAACCGCCTATGAATACCAGGTGCTGTAGGCTTCTTTTTTCTTTTTTTGGACTTGACCTATTTTTTGGCTTGTTTCCCGAGGTGACCATCTTGGCGTTTCTCAAAATGGTTGAGTGTTCCAAAGGAGCTCGCCTACGGCCACATCACCCTGAAAGCACCCAATCTCATCTCATCTGAAAGGCTAAGCAGCATCGGGCCTGGTTAGTACCTGGATGGGAGGCTGCCTGGGAATGCTAGGTGTCATAGGCATCTATTTTTTTTTTTTTTTGGGACTTGACCTATTTTTTGGCTTGTTTCCCGAGGTGACCATCTTGGTGTTTCTCAAGATGGTTGAGTGTTCCAAAGAAGTTTGCCTACGACCACATCATCCTGAAAGCGCCCGATCTCATCTGATATTGGAGGCTAAGCGGAGTTGGGCCTAGTTAGTACCTGGATGGGAGACCACCTGAGAATTCCAGGTGCCGTAGGCTTCTTTCTTTTTTTTGAACTGTTTGAACTTTTTTTTGAAGCGCCCGATCTTGTCTGATCTAGGAGGCTAAGCAGGGTCGGGCCTGGTTAGTACCTGGATGGGAGACCGCCTGAGAATATCAGGTGCCGTAGGCTTCTTTTTTTTTTTTTGGACTTGACCTATTTTTTGGCTTGTTTCCCGAGGTGACCATCTTTGCATTTCTCAAGAGGGTTGAGGGTGCCAAAGTAGATTGTGTACGGCCACATCACCCTGAAAGCGCCCAATCTCGTCTGACATTGGAGGCTAAGCAGGGTCGGGCCTTTTTAGTACTTGGATGGGATATCGCTGGGAAATACCAGGTGCCGTATGCTTCTTTTTTTGGACTTTACCTATTTTTTGGCTTGTTTCCTGAAGTGACCATCTTGGCGTTTCTCAAGAGGGTTAAGGGTGCCAAAGGAGTTTGCATACAGCCACATCATTCTGAAAGTGCCCAATCTCCTCTGATCTCGGAGGGTAAGCAGGGTCAGACCTGGTTAGAACCTGGGAGTCCGCCTGGGAATGCCAGGTGCCGTAGGCTTCTTTTTTCATTTTTTCGACTTGACCCATTTTTTGGCTTGTTTCCAGAGGTGACCATCTTGGCGTTTCTCAAGAGGGTGCCAAAGTAGATTGCCTACAGCAACATCACCCTGAAAGCACCTGATCTCGTCTGATCTCGCAGTTTAAGCAGGGTCGGGCCTGGTTAGTACCTGGATGGGACACAGCCTGGTAATACCAAGTGCCGTAGGCTTCTTTTTTTTTTTTTTTTCGGACTTGACCTATTTTTTGGCTTGTTTCCCGAAGTGACCATCTTGGCATTTCTCAAGAGGGTTGGGGGGCGTGGCTCTCGCACAATCGAGATGGCCACTTAAGCCCATAGTTCGGACGAGGATCGAGGAAACAGCGACTTAAACAGCGTAATACTGCTCATCGGGAGCCATCACAAAGCTCCACAACACAGCAGGAAACCGCTCAATGCAGTCCCACAAAAGAAAAGAAGGTTGATTTCATATCCCTCAAGTAGTGCTGAGTGAAGCTCATGTCGTAGTTTGAAAATTTGAGATTGAAGTGAAGGTGATGGATGTAATTTATTTGGGGAGTCAACTTCAGCTATTTTAGCAGTTAGTTCATCCAACTTCTACATCCTCCTCCTTTTCATTTTAGATCCAATTTGTATAAAAAAATCCTCTTATGAAGGATTTGTGGGCGTTCCACAGGACCGCCTGGTTAGCCACAGAGCCTGTGTTGTCAAGGAAGAATTCTGTCAGTTTTTGAGACAGGTATTTGACATTGGATGGTTGTTGAAGGAGGGAGTTATTCACCCTCCAGATATAAGATTTGGGGTTGGTGGTTTTATTAGTAATTTTTATACTGACAGGTGCGTGGTCTGACCAGGTGATGGTGTGGATTTGGGAATCATGGATATTTTGCAAAAGCCACTTATCAGTGACAAACAGGTCAATACGAGAGTATGTGTTGTGACGTGGGGAAAGGTACGTGTAGTCCCTCTCTGTGGAGTGGCAACACCTCCAGACATCATACAGGTCATTAGCTGCAAGAAAAGAAGTTAGTGGAGAAGCAAATCTTTTAGGACCAGAAGATGAGTCCATATCATTGTCTGGAACCAAGTTAAAGTCACCACAAAGTAATAGTTGTCCCTGCTGTACCTCTTTGATTACCTTCAGGGTGTTTTTAAGAAATGCTGCATCCTTCTCATTTCCTCCTGAAATGCTATCTGCTCTAGTGATCACCCTGCCTAAACCAGGTAAAGAACCCGATACCCCACAAAATTTCCGTCCCATCTCACTTTTAAACCTAGATCTCAAATTATATGCCAAACTGATAGCAAACAGACTCATAAATATCCTCCCATCGCTAATTCACTATGACCAAACAGGATTCACTAAAGGCCGTCAGACCTCTGACGCTACCAGGCATCTGATCAACCTTATACACCACTCCAACTCCACGGGAATGCCATCTCTGCTTCTATCCTTAGACGCAGAGAAGGCATTCAATTGGACTTACCTGTCCATGGTACTCCGTAAATTCAGATTCGAGGGACGCATCCTTCAAGCCATACTGGCCCTATACACTACTCCATCGGCCCGGGTCTACACTTCAAATCTACTATCCACCCCATTCCAAATAATGAATGGAACAAGACAGGAATGCCCAATATCCCCCTTAATTTTTAACCTTGTGATGGAACCCCTGGCTGAACACATTAGGTCCAACTCCAAAATATCCGGCATCACCATAGGAAAAAAAGTCCACAAAATAAGCCTATTCGCGGATTATGTAATCCTAATATTAACCAATCCCTCACTTTCCCTACATGAAGTCCAAAAAATCTTACACTGGTTCGGAGAGGTCTCCTACTACAAAGCTAACCCAACAAAATCTCAAAAACTCACTAGGTCCACTACATCTCTATTGTCTCGTAACTACATATCACTTCGAACCAAAATCCAAGATGACCTGTGCAAAACGGCCAAACATGAGTTTTCCTGGTGGGGCAGGCTAGCCGCGTTCAAAATGATTCATTTACCCTAAATCCTATATTTATTCAGAACTCTCCCCATCCCTATACCTTCCAGCTTCTTTAAATCCCTTCAAACAATGCTATCCAGATACGTATGGAACCGGAAAAAATCCTGGTGCTCCCACGCCAAACTAATCAAACACAGAATTTATGGGGGAGTGGGTTACATAGATTTTCCGGATTACTTCTCGGCTTCTATTTTAACTCAACTAAAAGAATGGTTCCTTCCCTCTCCCACTACAATATGGGGCTCCATTCAGTCCACCTATGGCTCCTATGGTCCAACAAATGTATGGCTCTTCAGAGCTCAACTGGGAGCAAAGATTCCATCTCACTTACCCCCGACCATGAAAATTTCAATTAAAACATGGCTGGATCTTCTGACCCATAATTACCCAACCATGCCCACAACGAAAGTGGAAATTCCCTTACTGACTTTACACCACTTCATTAACTAAATTTCTCTTAACTCCTGCCTTGCAAAAGGCATAAAATGCATTCACAACCTATACTCCGATGGCTCGCTTAAATCTTTCAGTGTCATCCAAAAAGACTTCAATGTCCCTCAAACTGACTTCTACAAATACTTACAAATCCACCATTGCCCATCCAATCCAATCTTAACACCCTACATTCGATCCACACATCAGCTAGGTCTACCTGACATTTAACATTCCATATCGAAAAGGAATTATGTTATTTTATAACATCCTCCACCAGAAACAGACCTTCGTTAAAACCACCTCTCATGTCCAATGGGAAACAGACTTACAACAATCATTTACTTCAACTCAATGGCTCAAAGCCTGTAAAACCATGCAAAGAACCTCAAGTTGTTCCTCATTGTGGGAATTATTGGCCAAAATTACCCTAAGGTGGTACTATACCCCTGCCTCCTTGTCCCGATTCAATCCCCACATATCTGATAGATGTTGGAGGCACTGCGGTTTGCGAGGAGACCTTATGCATGTTCTATGGAGGTGCCCCAAACTGAACCAATACTGGCTGAAAATCTTTGAGATCATTTCTGATATTGCCCTTCAACAGGTCCCACTAAACCCAGCCTTGGCTCTTTTATCCCCAGAGATAGAAGACTTTCCTCACACAATACAACATACTTGTGTCCACTTACTTCTGGCAGCCAGACTAACAATCGCTAGACAATGGAAAAACAACAATCCCCCCACCATAGCTCAAGTAATAGACTTAACCCAACTACATTCCACGTATGAGCGGATGGTGGCGTCCTCCTCAGGTTGTCTCCAAGACGCCCTCAATAGGTGGGCGCCTTAGTCCTCCTGGTATACAAAAGCTGAAATGACCTTTTCTCCTTAGGTGTGTATAACTAACTCACATTCTACGATGACGAGGCGGGCCCCCTCGGGCACAGTAGGCTCCCAATGGGGTGCCAGAGGGGAGCCAGCCAATTGGCTACCATAGACCAGATCTACCGCACTCCAACCGGAAAGAAACTAAAATCGCATTAAGGATCAACAATCTGAACCTTCACAATCGATATATTGTTTCCAATATTGTTTAGTTAACTGCCTGTATCGCAGTTTTATTAGTGTCACTGTGTAACTGATAACACTGTTATACTTACTACAGTTATCTCTTGTATTCTTGTTATTATATTTCTGAAAAACAATAAAAATCTATTGGAAAAAAAAAAAGAGGGTTGAGGGTGCCAAAAGAGATTCCCTATGGTCACATCACTCTGAAAGCGCCCAACCTCGTCTGATCGTGGAGGCTAAGCAGGGTCGGCCTGATTAATACCTGGATGGGAGATCACCTGAGAATGCCAGGTGCCGTAGACTTTTTTTTTTTTTTTTTGGACTTGTTTCCATCTTGGTGTTTCTCAAGGGGGTTGAGGGTGCCAAAGGAGATTGAAAAACAATAATTGATTGCAATCCGCGCTCCCTGTAAAGTGCAAGTGCAGATGACACACTCTAATGTAAACAAAGTAAATGTAGTATAAATATATGGTGTCAGTAGTGATACTCATGAGTAAATATCACCTAAATGAAAGCAGCGAATAATCAAACATCAAGGATTGAAAAATAAAATAAAAATAAAACAAAACAAGTGAAAGCAACAGTCCAAATTCAAAATGAGTTCAAAAAATTAAATTAAAAAATTATAGTAAAAAAATTAAATTCAAGAAAGTGTTCAAATAATGTTGAAATCAGACTCCTGGATGAATCCTCCTAGGGTTCAGCAAGGCATCAGACAACAGTAATCCACCACCAACACCGACCACACAGCCTACTCACCAGATTGTGGTGACTCCCATGATAGAAGTCAAAGAATGCTTCAAGAACAGCCAAGGAATCTCCACACGATCACGGCTTGGTTCAGGTGCTGGAACTCAGGTACCTCAGGTAACACTGTAACTGCTTAGATGCATGCAAACGAACTCCCAGATAGAGATGGGTCATTGAAGACCATTAGTGCCATGTATGGGAAAAAGATGAATGAACTCCCATCGTGGAGTATGCCAAAATTTATTGGTCAGGCTAAAAACAGGCTAAAAAAGCTAAAAACCGCATCACCCACATGTGGGTTCGAGCGGACAAACAAAATACGTTGCGGTTCATCTATCGGCGTGCACCGTGTTTACGAAATAAACTAGCCCCGAATGTATTAAACCCCCCAGGAGAGTTCCCACTTTTTTGGATCTCAAAGGGTTTTTATTGTAGGAAGTGTAAAGCCTGAAATTTAACTAGGAATAATATGAGAAAAGTAGAACACTTCACATCCTTTAGTACGGGCAAAGACTACAAAGTAGACAAATTCATCACCTGTAAATCTACTTATGTCACGTACCTTATTACTTGCCCGTGCGGGTTACAGTATATCGGACTTACTAAAAGAAACCTCTGCACCCGTATCAATGAACACCTCACAAATATTAAAAATGGTTTTCCCAAACACAGTCTCTAACCATTTCAGAATCCACCACCGGCAGGATCCTAGCTTGGCTAGATTTTTTGGGATTGACAAGCTGGATGCTGATTGGAGGGGAGGAAATATGGTTCAGAGAATATCAAAAAACGAAATGGAATGGATTTATCGTTTGAACACACTTACTCTGGCAGGTATCAATGTCGACATCGACTTGAATTGTTATTTGTCCAATTATTGACCTATATTTATACTGGTTGTGAAGGGACAATCCATTCCGGTTTCATCCCTTTATATTTATATATTTCCTTCTATTTTCTTAAAATTTAAGTTTATTTATTTAATCTCATTTTATTTAATTTATTTATGCATTCTGATTTATTCATTTTACTCAGTTGCGCAATCTGGCATCTATCCACAAGATGGCAGTTTAGATACCTTAGGAATTTTATAACCGTATTCTACTTGCTGGCCACAAGATGGCAGTGTTAATTTTCAATTATGGTTAATCTCTCTGCAAGGTGGGACATCACCGGATTGGAAGCCTCTGATTGATGTGTGTATTTTTTTTATAACAACAAGGTTGATTGATGTGTGTATTTAAGGAGGTGGCGTGCGAGTTCGTGCGATCCCTGATGACGTCAGCACACACTGACGAAACCAGTCGGACGCACCGAACGTGACACGCCATTTCCATTCGCAACGTATTTTGTTTGTCCACTTGAACCCACACGTGGGTGATGCGGTTTTTAGCTTTTTTAGCCTGTTTTTAGCCTGACCAATAAATTTTGGCATACTTCATGATGGGAATTCATTCATCTTATCCCATGCATGGCACTAATGGTCTTCAATGACCCATCTCTATCCGGGAGTTCATTTGCATGCATCTAAGCAGTTACAGTGTTACCTGAGGTACCTGAGTTCCAGCACCTGAACCAAGCCGTGATCATGTGGAGCTTCCTTGGCTGTTCTTGAAGCGTTCTTTGACTTCTGTCATGGGAGTCACCACAATCTGGTGAGTAGGCTGTGTGGCCGGTGTTGGTGGATTACTGTTGTCTGATGCCTTGCTGAACCCCAGGAGGATTCATCCAGGAGTCTGATTTCAACATTATTTGAACACTTTCTTGAATTTAATTTTTTGAATATAATTTTTTAATTTAATTTTTTGAACTCATTTTGAATTTGGACTGTTGCTTTCACTGGTCTTGTTTTATTTTTATTTTTTTTTTCAATCTTTGATGTTTGATTATTCGCTGCTTTCATTTAGGTGATATTTACTCATGAGTATCAATATTGACACCATATATTTATACTACATTTGTACTTTGTTTAAATTAGAGTGTGTCATCTGCACTTGCACTTTACAGGGAGCGCGGTTTGCAATCAATTATTGTTTTTCATTTTTCATCACCATTATAACGTGCTGCTCCTTAATCTATATTAGTTTAACAAGCTTCCATTAGCGCGGGTTGGTAGTTGGTAGTTTTCACTATCTAATAAATATATATGCCAAAGGAGATTGCCATCACCCTGAAAGCGCACGATCTCATCAGATCTCGGAGACTAATCGGGGTCGGACCTGGATGAGTGACCGCCTGGGAATACCAGGTGCCGTATGCTTCTTTTTTTTTTTTTTGGTCTTGACCTATATTTTGGCTTGTTTCCTGAGGTGACCATCTTGGCGATTCTCAAGACGGTTGAGGGTGCCAAATGAGATTGCCTACGGCCACATCACCCTGAAAGCACCCGACCTCATCTGATCTTGGAGGTTAAGTAGGGTCGGGCCTGGTTAGTACCTGGATGAGAGACCGCCTGGGAATACCAGGTATCATCGGTTTCTTTCTTTTTTTTTTGGACTTGACCTACTTTTTGGCTTGTTTCCCGAGGTGACCATATTGGCGTTTCTCAAGAGGGTTGAGAGTGCCAAAGGAGATTGCCTATGGCCACATCACCCTGAAAGCGACCGATCTCGTCTGATCTCGGAGTCTAAGCAGGGTCGGACCTGGTTAGTACCTGCATGAGAGACCGCCTGGGAAAACCAGGTGCCGCAGGCTTTATTTTTTTTTGGACTTGACCTATATTTTGGCTTGTTTCCCGAGGTGACCATCTTGCCGTTTCTCAAGAGGGTTAAGAATGCCATAGCAGAATGCCTACGGCCGAGGGAGCGTGACCGGATGCTTGGGTGTGTGGTGAGCTGCGGTATGGAGTGAGTGAGAGGACGCTGAGTGTTCTCCCCCTCCTCTGCTCCCTCTGCTCCCCCTGTTAGACAAAGACATACCTGGTGGGGCATGCTTGCTGTGGCGGGGAGTGCGTTGTGTGCGGATGCTGGGCGGGGTGCTTCATCCCGGTGGACAGAGTTCGGGAATCCGAGGCCGTCCTGATTTTCTCCAACTATCCTCGATCCTTCCTGGGCAGCTGAGAGCGCCGAAGAGCAGCCGGGAGTGACGTCACATGCCGCACGCCGCTGAGAGATATTCGGGAAGCGATGGGAGTGCGACAAGTCCTGGCTGTATGTAGAGGTCACCACTCGCTCGCTCACCACCGAATAAAGAACCTGGAGGTAACCTAGGTATTGCTGAAGCACTGAAAATGGGGAAGCTTGGTTTAAAAGTACTCACAGTAAGTAGGAACACTATTGGAAATCACCTTTGTTGGATACAGGCTTACACACAAAGTTATGATTATAGGAAAAAGGTATTTGAAACCCACATGAAAGTATCTTTTAGTAAATATTTATTTAGGTTGGTTATGCTGGAACGCCATTTAAAGTCACTAATGATTTTACAAGTAGAGGTGACACAGAATTCACTGTTTAAAATAATGTATGGCAGAGGGGTGTTAAAGTGTCAATTTGTAATGAATTTAGTTTTATATAGATATATCCTCCAGGTCGGTACATATTTCTTGGTATTTTGATGCAAGCTAAAACACTAAAAATAGGCTCCTGGAATGTCAGGGGACTGAGGACACCGCTCAAAAAGATGACAGTATTCTCCATGATGGAGAGTTGTGGCATAGAACTGGTCTGCCTGCAGGAAACCCACTTAACTAAAAATACACTCCAGCAACTACAGTCGAAGAAATACCAATGTCAATTCCATGCGGTTCACTCCTCCTATAGTAGGGGGGGTAAGCGTTATGGTGAAAACAGGGGTGAACTTTTCCTGCAGGCAGTCCAGTATAGATGAGTTGGGCCGTTATATTTTTCTCTACTGTTCAATTGACAGTAGTATGTATGTTGTGGCAAATATATACATCTCTCTGCCTCTTTAATTTGGATGTTATGCTTAGATTAAATGAATTCCTGCTAGATAAAGAAGGGGTGCCGATTATAGTGGTGGGTGATTTTAATGAGATATTGGATAGAAAGTTGGATAGATTTCCTGTACGGACTCTCTCAGAGTCTAAGGAGAAGAGTCTCTTGCGTCAATTTCTGGACGAAGTGATGTTATTAGATTTGTGGAGGGCACGAAATCTGGGAGTCTTGCAATATTCATGCTACTCAGCCTCGTACTCTGCGCTCTCTAGGATAGATTTGGTTTTGGGGAATGATAGAGCATTACAGATTACCGAAAAAATGTTAAATTGGCCAAGAGGTATATCAGACCATTCCCCTGTTGTGGTTACATTGAATTTAGGAGGGAATAAACCCCAGAAGGAGTGGAAAATAAATCTGTACTGAACTAATTAAAAAATCGGATGGGGTTCTCCCTAAATTGAGAGAATTTGTAGAAATTAATGAAGGAACAGTGCCGCCTGTTGAGTTGTGAGATGCCCTAAAGGCCTTTTTTTAGGGGTGTACTAATACAGCAGGTGGCCAAATTCAATAGAGGCTAGGAGTGGGGAAGAAAAAACTCAGAGAGGTGCTTAAGGCCAAAAATAATTATATAATAGACCCAACCCCTGAGAGGGAAACATCTTGGCTAGATAAACAGCAAGAGTATAAGGTAGTTATTATGCAGAAGGTTGAGACTAGGCGTTTCCTTCAGCGACAGGTCTCCTTGGTAGAGGGCGAAAGAGTGGGAAAGTTGTTGGCGCAGTTGGTGAAGTCCAACACTGCTCCATCCACTATCCTTGCCATTAGGTCCCTAGGAGGAGATATGTTATTAAATACCTCAAAGATAGTGCAAATATTCAGGGACTATTATAAAAAACTTTATACCACTCAGAAAAAAGGAATGGAGGGTGTAATGGAGGAGTTCCTGGGGTCCTGGCAATACCGGCCATCTCGCAAGAGGAAAGTGATCTATTAGAAACTCCAATAACACTTGCAGAACTTCAACAAGCGATAGCCAGTATGACAAACCAAAAATCTCCTGGCCCAGATGGACTTCCAATTGAGGCCTATCAATATTATGGTGATGTATTAATTCCAGAGTTGCTAAAAGCACTAGGAGGGGCAATTAAGGGAGGCCACCTGCCCGCTTCAATGTTGGAGGCAACTATCATAGTGCTACAGAAAGATGGGAAGGACCCCCTTGATGTGGCCGCTTATAGGCCAATTTCTCTTTTATGCACCGATGCCAAAATATTGGCCAAGGTTTTGGCAGCTAAACTAGATAGAGTTATTCACAAACTGGTCCATATGGACCAGGCGGGATTTATAGCCAATAGATCCACAAGCTTGAATATCAGAAGGGCCTTCTTAAATTTACAATCCCCAACGGGGTTCAAGAGCAGTATTGACTCTAGACGTGACTAAAGCTTTCGATAGTGTGGAGTGGGGATACATTTGGCGAGTGTTGGGGAAATTTGGATTTGGTCCCTCTTTTATTGGTTGGATTAAAATGCACTATGATAGACCCAAGGCAAGATTAAAAATTAATAATGATTTCTCGGATTGGTTTGAATTTGAGAGGGGGACGAGACAGAGGTGTCCATTATCTCCATTGCTTTTTGCTTTGGTGATGGAGCCCCTGGCTATCTCCATAAGCGCGAGTTCTGAGATAATCGGTTTGCAGAGAAGGACGAGCAAAGAAAGAATCGCGCAAGTGGATGATATCTTGCTCTTCTTGGGAGATACGAGTAATTCATTGTTAAAGGCAATGAGAATAATAGAGTCATTTGGCAGTTTTACAGGACTGGAGATAAATTGGGAGAAGTCTGAGTTATTACCTATAAAAGAGAGGAGTTTCCCCGGGGTGGGGTTTTTAGGCAGCACAATAACAGATTGAATCAATAATGTATGAAAAAATAGACGTATTTATTTTTACAAAAATGACATGACATGAAAGTTAAAACAATGAGCTCCAGTGGGAAGTACTTTAAAATTTGGGTTAAGCTAAACATACATTTGCAGACATAAATCCATAACAACAACAAAAAATGTTGATAATATGAACATTAAGCCTGACGTGTTTCAACCCATACACTAAGGGTCTTCTTCAGAGGGTCAGTCTGCTGGAAAATATATATAAGATTGGTACACATATAGAAATCTTACTTATGTATTATAAAATTAATATATAATACATAGATGTAATATAGTTACCCAAAAATGTATGTCCAGCAAGAAAAGAAAGAAGCCTCCCACATGGAGATCCCTTTTAAAAATTACTTTTTTCCTCTTCCCCAAAGGGGAGTCCCAAGGCACCTCCACCGCTACAGCAGCCAAAACCGGGGCAGTAGTCCAGCGATGCAACTGTTTAGCTTAACCCAAATTTTAAAGTATTTCCTACTGGAGCTCATTGTTTTAACTTTCATGTCATGTCATTTTTGTAAAAATAAATACGTCTATTTTTTCATACATTATTGACTCAATCTGTTATTGTGCTGCCTAAAAACCCCACCCGGGGAAACTCCTCTCTTTTGTTCCTATTCATAGGGGTGAGCAGCACTTTTTTCTCCTCTCCTTGTGTCCTCTCTTTGTAATATATTTTTTGGGTGGTTAAACACCCCTTCCCCTCTGACACATGAGAGTTGAAACATGAGCTTCAGAACATAGGATTACTTGTTCATTTAATGTTGGTACCTGCATGATTGAAATAAGAGTTAATGTCAATATGAGCAACTTCCAGGGAGTTGAGTGGGCTAGTCTGATGTCAGGTTATGAGACAAATTTTGAACAGGGGGATCAAGCTAAAACCCTGATCTCATCCCTCTTTCACAATTTGAATAGAATACTTGAGAAAAAATCTGCACTCTTTTGGCACATCAAAATTTTGGACAAATATAGTAAGGAGAAGATTAACTCTTTGGGACTTCGGATCCAAATATTCCCCAATTTAGATCAAATTAGCACTGAATGTAAAAGAGAATGGGAGGCTAATCTAAATGCCTGCTCCCAGGAAATGATGGCTATCCTTACCAGAGAATACAATAAACAAACGGCGTTGTTGGACATAGAAATTGACAATATAGAAGCCTCTTTAAGACTTTTTATGCAACACGCCCTCTATTTGGAACTACAGGCGAACCTCCGGGATGGTCTGTCGGCCTATAATAGAGGCGTCTTGCAGAAAAAAGAGTCGAAATTTTGGAGGGATCACACTGCCTTCTCGGAAGGATGAGCATATAAATGGAATACCAACCTTCAAAAAAAACATCAAAAAAATAAGCATTATATGTCGCAACAACAATCTAACAATATGAACAGCGTATCTAAGCCCAAAAATTAATTTAATTCTAGCCAAATCTGAAGATACCACCTAATGGACGTGGTAAATTTAAAAGGAGCCGTAATAACAAGGGCTCCCCAGAACAAGACAGGAAAAAATGTACCGTCGAGATCGCCTCAGAGAGTGGTTCTAGCGTTCCCATTGGTGAGGTAAGGCCTCCTGGGCCTAAATTTGACACATCTAATATAGTCACGAGCAAAATAGACCCTTCATCTTCCAATATCTTAACAAATAAGACACATACAAACTTTAAACCAGGGATCCTCCCCATCCCAAACAGACAGGGGAGTAGGGAATTTGGATGCTTATGTCACGCGGATTCAACAGAATCCTTCAGCGTGATTAATCTGTCGTCCTATTATCTATCCCCAGATGAGATTGATGTACTATCACGCGGATTAACTTTTTGCCCACAGGAAAACTTCGATTTATTCGAAGTGGTCACTGATTTACAGCTATTTGCACGTCAGCTATTATTGAAGCTCCTTCATGCAAAGACCGATACTAACATTGATACGACCGAGTGGGCCAGCTTCATTATGAAGGAATTTAAGGCCCTACGTGACCTGACACTCCTATTTCAGGAAAATAACACTCTAGATCTTATAGATCAAATCGACTTAGAAACCTTACTTGAAAATGCTAATGAACCTACACGGTACCCTGCAACAAGTTTCGAAAAAATCTTCTGGTAAATTTCCTCCTCTTAGCCTTAATCCAAGCATAGAGATTTTTGTCAAACAAACACTCAGAGATATTTCCAAACTCCCACGCAAGAAAACATGTCCCCAAAACCTAATTAATGAATACATATATAAGTGCGCTAATAATTAACTTCCTATTAAAACGATGATGTATCCATGAAAGTATAAATTATTAATAATCCCTAATCAATACAAGGAAATAAATAAAAAACAGAATTAGTGGTGTACAAAATATGAAAAACAATTGATTGGATATTGTTATAAAAAATTTCCAAAATAAAAAACAAAGTAAAGGTATAGAGAAATATACCAGCAATTAAAACTCAGTCCTTAGACAAATAGAAATGTTCACTTAATAATCAGATATGTTGGAACCAATTTTCTTCAATTAATCAGCAGGGAGCTGCACATATCAGCCCTGCAGCTCTGAGGTTGACTAGGTGGTTGAATAATAGTCCTCCCAGTTCGTAATTGATATTGCAGAAATAGAAAAAAAGAGAAATATATCATTGTGCAATGAAAGCTAACTTTATGAGGTAATCTGCATCCATATCATAATTCACTCACATTGTGTAGGAAAAACAGACAGCGCTTGAGAAGCAATCAGAAGCAGTATCGTATTGTCTTCCTCTCACCCAAAACCTAACTGCTGAGGAATCTGAGGCCGTCGATCTTCTATGTAACAATGTTAAAATCACAATAAAACCATCAGATAAGGGAGGCAACGTGTTCCTGATGGATAATCGGGATTACGTACGTATGTGCCAAGACATCCTAGATAATGGTGAGTGGTATAAAACCATCTCCACCAAATCTATACAAATTTCGTATACTAAATTTTACGATCTAATTCAGTCGGCCTTCGAAAAAGGAGTGATCACCAAAGATCAATACGAATTTATTCGGATAAAACGTATGGCTACGTTCTACAGCTTACCTAATATCCATAAAATCCAAACAAAACCTCCCGGATGACCAATTGTCTCCGGGAATGGAGGAATATCCGAAAACGTGAGTAAGGTTATTGACTCTTTCCTACAACCATTTGTTTTGTGTATGCCTTCCTTTTTGAAGGACACAATACACCTACTCCAATTGATCAAGGGAATAACTCTCCCAGCAAATTCACTTTTGGTGGCCATCGATGTTGAGGCCCTGTACAGCTCGATCCCCCATAACAAGGGGATTGCAGCTGTACAGGCATTCCTTCAGAGAAGTCAGAAATAATATGAAGCACTGAATGAATTCATCATTGATGGGCTTGACTATATTCTACATCACAATTTTTTTGTCTTCAACAACTCCCACTACCTCCAGGTGCAGGGCGTGGCTATGGGCACTTACTGTGCCCCGGCCTACGCCAACCTGTACCTGGGGGAGTGGGAGAGAGCCCTCCGAGGTGATGGGGACCTTGCCATGTATACGAGCCACATTTTTATGTGTTACGATACATTGATGACGTCCTCCTCATCTGGGAGGGCTCTGAAGAAATGCTGTTGAAGTTTTTTGATTGCATCAATCAGAACAAATACAATCTAAAGTTCACTATGACTTATGATTATGACCATATGACTTTTCTGGATGTACAGCTGAGGTGCACCCCCCGAGGGCCAAATTTCCAGTACTCTGTTTCGTGTACGGCCTACGCCAACCTGTACCTGGGGGAGTGGGAGAGAGCCCTCCGAGGTGATGGGGACCTTGCCATGTATACGAGCCACATTTTTATGTGTTACGATACATTGATGACGTCCTCCTCATCTGGGAGGGCTCTGAAGAAATGCTGTTGAAGTTTTTTGATTGCATCAATCAGAACAAATACAATCTAAAGTTCACTATGACTTATGATTATGACCATATGACTTTTCTGGATGTACAGCTGAGGTGCACCCCCCGAGGGCCAAATTTCCAGTACTCTGTTTCGTAAAAGCACCGCAGGAAACACAATCCTCCATGCGGATAGCTTTTACCCCACAGCTTTAAAAGAATCCATCCCATATGGACAGTACCTGCGACTGCGCAGGAACTGTTCTGATGATCTCTTTAAACTAGAATCACAGAACCTACAAACTAGACTGTTAGCACGCGGCTACAGTCGCTCTTGTTTATGTAAGGCCTTTAATAGAGCGGCTGCGCAATCCCGATGTGACTTGCTATCTCAAAAGAAGGCGGGGAATTATCCTGGTATGGATCCTACCAGGATCATCCTACGCTTTTCCAAACAACATAAATTGATCAGAAATATTATTCGGAAACATTGGCCTAGACTTATGGACGATCCAAAAGTCAGTGGGTTTATTTCAGCTAACCCTTTAATTACTTTCAGACGGTCTACCTCGCTGAAGGAGAAATTGGTTCAAAGTGAGTTTAAGGATGCACATAAAAGACAGAAACACTGCTCCATTTTTGGATCTTTTCCCTGTGGACATTGTTCTTTCTGCCAATACATAAGATGTGAAAAAACCTTCTGCCTTCCAAATGGGACGACCTTTAAGCCCGCACACTTTACTAACTGTCAGACGCGAGGAGTTGTGTACCTCATGTTATGTGAATGCGGAGCATATTACGTCTGTAAGATGAAACAAGAATTCCATTGCCGAATATCCAAACACGTCTATCATATGCAAATTGGCAACCACTACCTACTACTTGGGCGACATGTGGTGGAAGTGCAGAATTACAAGATGCCCAAAGTGTCCTTCACCACTCTCGATCGGATTTATATACCAGAACGAGGCGGTGATTGAAACAAAACTCTGCTGCAACACGAACAGAGGTGGATATTTAAATGAAATTCCACCTCGTTCCCAGGATTAAATTAGGCTATTTTGTTCGCCCCATTCCTAAAGGGCTTTGTTTCTGGGAAAACCCAGTAATATTATCCCCCTCTATATCAGTTTAAAATTGATCAAAATTAATTAAAATTAAAAAGATCTTCTGACCAATCTCTCCTTCCCTCCCCTCCGTTTTATTTTATTCTATTTTATTTTTCTATTATTAGCTTGATTCTGATCTTGCAGATCTACCAATATATGTGATTGAGTTTCCTGTGTTTACTGATGTCTCATGCATACATATCACATGTGATGCCTAGTAGCACCACTGTTGAAGTGTAAACGTTTACTATGTACATGTAAGGAATTATAAAGACCTGGGGGATAACACCTATGTGTGTTAGACATTATTCTTATCCCCCTCTTCTTCATATACCTGCTTACTATGTACATGTAAGAAATTATGAAGACCTTGGGGATAACACCTATGTGTGTTAGACATTAATCTTATCCACCTCTTCTTCATATACCTGCTTTGTTTATACACCTAAGTTTTGTAATAAATGACTGTTTTGTTTTGTGTTCCCTTTGTTTTTTCCTCCTCTCCCATCGGGAACCTGGCGCCTTGGTCACTGCCGCTTCCGGATTGGGGGTTGTCCTTTGATGTGGCTTCCCGGCAAGGGGGGGAGCCGGCAACTGTCAGGCGGCTCCTCCCCCCTTCTTCCTCATCAGGCACCCGGGCTGGCACCGGGAGCCACATTGGGGATCCTTCCTCCTTGCCGGTGGCGTTCCGGAACACTCTCAGGCATTCCCTGTTCACTGCGCATGCGCGAGGCCCCGTGCGTGCGACGTGACGTGAGAGTGTCACGGAATTGCGACGAGAGTGACGTCATTTCGGAGCCGTTCGGCTTTTCCCGAACGCCGGGGAGGCCACACTAGGCTGCTCAGATGGTGGCCATGCCACCTGTGATGGTTTGATCGGCCGTCAGTGCACACCTGTGGTGGATCATGGTGAGGCACACACACCCCCAGTAAGTGGTATATATATGGGTGGTAGCAACCATACACTTCTAGTCTCTTCCTGTCAGGTGGATTAGAAGCGCACACAGCTCCTGCACTGTAAGTATATTTCTTAGCAATGTGTCTTTGCACCATTTTTGCCCAATGTAGCTATGGTTCATGATGAAATCAATTACTTTTATTTTTACTTATCTACTTATAGTGATATTTCTTCTATACGTATTTCATTTTAGACTGGTTGACTTGGATTGGATACTGATCCACTGAGCCCGACACAGCTTGCGGCCAATCCCGGGTTGGGTCACAAGTTACAGTCTATTTATATGGGGCAATATGGTGCAGTCACATGTGCTATCTAATACCCTCTAAGGTAATGTTTGGATTCACGTTTTTTCCTTTCACTCCCTGGATCTATTTTGGGTACTCTCTCACTCGTTTTGCTCACTGTTGGTTTTTTCAAAATATTTTTTCACTTATGTCACCACCTTTCTCACACAGCATAGACCTATTGCACAGTTTTTCCTCACTCTCACACTATTCATGCTATGCTCATCACCCTCTCACTTTCCTTCCATTATCCTCTTCCCTTTTTTTTCCCCCCTTTTTTTCATTTTCTTTTCCTTCACATTCATCTTACCACTAATTTGACATGGTATAAATTGACCTGGCTTGCATGACCTTCTTTACTTACTATGTAATCACTCCATCTAATTGGCCCCCCCCCCTTTTTCTACCTATTTATATATTTGGCATACATAGATATCTTCTGAATGCTTTGAGGCTTTCTTTACTTATATACATATGATACATTTGGAGACTTCTGTCTCCTGGTGGCCAATTGTCCGCCCATTAATTTTATTAATTTGTTTTATACATAATGGGCGTTCCACTTAGTTTGTCTTTACATTTCATCACAGGTGTGGCCTGCCTTTCGGCCGTCCCTCTGACCTAGCAGGTGGTGCTTGGTAGTGTGACCTCTCGTAAGTTGCATCGCTGGACTACTGCCCCGGTTTTGGCTGCTGTGGCAGTGGAGGTGCCTTGGGACTCCCCTTTGGGGAAGAGAAAAAAGTAATTTTTAAAAGGGATCTCCATGTGGGAGGCTTCTTTCTTTTCTTGCTGGACATACATTGTTGGGTAACTATATTACATCTATGTATTATATATTAATTTTATCATACATAAGTAAGATTTCTATATGTGTACCAATCTTATATATATTTTCCAGCAGACTGACCCTTTGAAGAAGACCCTTAGTGTATGGGTTGAAACGCGTCAGGCTTAATGTTCATATTATCAACATTTTTTTTTGTTGTTATGGATTTATATCTGCAAATGTACTGTATGTTTAGCTTAACCCAAATTTTAAAGTACTTCCCACTGGAGCTCATTGTTTTAACTTTCATGTCATGTCATTTTTGTAAAAATAAATACGTCTATTTTTTCATACATTATTGACTCAATCTGTTATTGTGCTGCCTAAAAACTCCAACCCCGGGGAAACTCCTCTCTTTTGTTCCTATTCATAGGGGTGAGCAGCACTTTTTTCTCCTCTCCTTGTGTCCTCTCTTTGTGAGTTATTACCTATAGACCCCATAAGTGTGCCAACAGTACATGGAATGCTCCAGTTGGTAATAGTGGATGCATTGAAATACTTGGGAATCGTCATGACAAAGGATCCTAACCAATATTTTAGTAAAAACCTTATCCCACTTTTACGAAATTCAAACAAAAGATAGGGAAATGCTTTCACTTATCAGTGGCAGGAAGATGTAGTTTAACCACTTGACGACCGCCTCACGCCGATTTACGTCGGCAAGGTGGCACGGACAGGCAAAATCACGTATATATACGTGATTTGCCTTCCGCGGGTGGGGGGTCCGATCGGACCCCCCCCCGGTGCCCGAGGCGGTCGTCTTTGGTCCCACGGCGATCGGAGATGAGGGGGAGGCCCCCCCTCGCGATCGCCGCCGGCCAATCACATCATTCCTTTGCTGCTGTATGCTAAACAGCAGCAAAGGAAATGATGTCATCTCTCCTCGGCTCGGTAATTTCCGTTCCGGCCCGAGGAGAGAAGACAGGTATGTGAGTGCACCAACACTACACAACACAGTAGAACATGCCAGGCACACTAAACACCCCGATTCCCCCCCCCGATTGCCCCCCGATCCCCCCCCCAATCACCCCCCCCCGTCACAAACTGACACCAGCAGTTTTTTTTTTTTTTTTCTGATTACTGCATTGGTGTCAGTTTGTGACAGTTACAGTGTTGGGACAGTTAGTATTACCCCCCTGTAGGTCTAGGATACCCCCCTAACCCCCCCTAATAAAGTTTTAACCCCTTGATCACCCCCTGTCACCAGTGTCGCTAAGCAATCATTTTTCTGATCGCTGTATTAGTGTCGCTGGTGACGCTAGTTAGGGATCTAAATATTTAGGTTCGCCGTCAGCGTTTTATAGCGACAGGGACCCCCATATACTACCTAATAAATGTTTTAACCCCTTGATGGCCCCCTAGTTAACCCTTTCACCACTGATCACCGTATAAGTGTTACGGGTGACGCTGGTTAGTTTGTTTATTTTTTTTATTGTCAGGGCACCCACCGTTTATTACCGAATAAAGGTTTAGCCCCCTGATCGCCCGGCGGTGATATGCGTCGCCCCAGGCAGCGTCAGATTAGCGCCAGTACCGCTAACACCCACGCACGCAGCATACGCCTCCCTTAGTGGTATAGTATCTGATCGGATCAATATCTGATCCGATCAGATCTATACTAGCGTCCCCAGCAGTTTAGGGTTCCCAAAAACACAGTGTTAGCGGGATCAGCCCAGATACCTGCTAGCACCTGCGTTTTGCCCCTCCGCCCGGCCCACCCAAGTGCAGTATCGATCGATCACTGTCACTTACAAAACACTAAACGCATAACTGCAGCGTTCGCAGAGTCAGGCCTGATCCCTGCGATCGCTAACATTTTTTTGGTAGCATTTTGGTGAACTGGCAAGCACCAGCCCCAGGCAGCGTCAGGTTAGCGCCAGTAGCGCTAACACCCACGCACGCACCGTACAGCTCCCTTAGTGGTATAGTATCTGATCGGAGTAATATCTGATCCGATCAGATCTATACTAGCGTCCCCAGCAGTTTAGGGTTCCCAAAAACGCAGTGTTAGCAGGATCAGCCCAGATACCTGCTAGCACCTGCGTTTTGCCCCTCCGCCCGGCCCAGCCCACCCAAGCGCAGTATCGATCGATCACTGACACTTACAAAACACTAAATGCATAACTGCAGCGTTCGCAGAGTCAGGCCTGATCCCTGCGATCGCTAACAGTTTTTTTGGTAGTATTTTGGTGAACTGGCAAGCACCAGCCCCAAGCAGCGTCAGATTAGCGCCAGTACCGCTAACACCCACGCACGCACCGTACACCTCCCTTAGTGGTATAGTATCTGAACGGATCAATATCTGATCCGATCAGATCTATACTAGCGTCTCCAGCAGTTTAGGGTTCCCAAAAACGCAGTGTTAGCGGGATCAGCCCAGATACCTGCTAGCACCTGCATTTTGCCCCTCCGCCCGGCCCAGCCCACCCAAGTGCAGTATCGATCGATCACTGTCACTTACAAAACGCTAAATGCATAACTGCAGCGTTCGCAGAGTCAGGCCTGATCCCTGCGATCGCTAACAGTTTTTTTGGTAGCTTTTTATTGAATTGGCAAGCGCCAGCGGCCTAGTACACCCCGGTCGTAGTCAAACCAGCACTGCAGTAACACTTGGTGACGTGGCGAGTCCCATAAGTGCAGTTCAAGCTGGTGAGGTGGCAAGCACAAGTAGTGTCCCGCTGCCACCAAGAAGACAAACACAGGCCCGTCGTGCCCATAGTGCCCTTCCTGCTGCATTCGCCAATCCTAATTGGGAACCCACCACTTCTGCAGCGCCCGTACTTCCCCCATTCACATCCCCAACCAAATGCAGTCGGCTGCATGAGAGGCATTTTCTTTATGTCCTCCCGAGTACCCCTACCCAACGAACCCCCAAAAAAGATGTCGTGTCTGCAGCAAGCGCGGATATAGGCGTGACACCCGCTATTATTGTCCCTCCTGTCCTGACAATCCTGGTCTTTGCATTGGTGAATGTTTTGAACGCTACCATTCACTAGTTGAGTATTAGCGTAGGGTACAGCATTGCACAGACTAGGCACACTTTCACAGGGTCTCCCAAGATGCCATCGCATTTTGGGAGACCCGAACCTGGAACCGGTTACCGTTATAAAAGTTAGTTACAAAAAAAGTGTAAAAAAAAAAAAAAATATATATAAAATAAAAAAAATAGTTGTCGTTTTATTGTTCTCTCTCTCTCTATTCTCTCTCTCTTGTTCTGCTCTTTTTTACTGTATTCTATTCTGCAATGTTTTATTGTTATTATGTTTTATCATGTTTGCTTTTCAGGTATGCAATTTTTTATACTTTACCGTTTACTGTGCTTTATTGTTAACCATTTTTTTGTCTTCAGGTACGCCATTCACGACTTTGAATGGTTATACCAGAATGATGCCTGCAGGTTTAGGTATCATCTTGGTATCATTCTTTTCAGCCAGTGGTCGGCTTTCATGTAAAAGCAATCCTAGCGGCTAATTAGCCTCTAGACTGCTTTTACAAGCCGTGGGAGGGAATGCCCCCCCCCCCACCATCTTCCATGTTTTTCTCTGGCTCTCCTGTCTCAACAGGGAACCTGAGAATGCAGCCGGTGATTCAGCCAGCTGACCATAGAGCTGATCAGAGACCAGAGTGGCTCCAAACATCTCTATGGCCTAAGAAACCGGAAGCTACGAGCATTTTATGACTTAGATTTCGCCAGATGTAAATAGCGCCATTGGGAAATTGGGGAAGCATTTTATCACACCGATCTTGGTGTCATCAGATGCTTTGAGGGCAGAGGAGAGATCTAGGGTCTAATAGACCCCAATTTTTTCAAAAAAGAGTACCTGTCACTACCTATTGCTATCATAGGGGATATTTACATTCCCCGAGATAACAATAAAAATGATTAAAAAAAAAAAAATGAAAGGAACAGTTTAAAAATAAGATAAAAAAGCAAAAAAATAATAAAGAAAAAAAAAAAGCACCCCTGTCGCCCCCTGCTCTCGCGCTAAGGCGAACGCAAGCGGCGGTCTGTCGTCAAACGTAAACAGCAATTGCACCATGCATGTGAGGTATCGCCGCGAAGGTCAGATCGAGGGCAGTAATTTTTGCAGTAGACCTCCTCTGTAAATCTAAAGTGGTAACCTGTAAAGGCTTTTAAAGGCTTTTAAAAATGTATTTATTTTGTTGCCACTGCACGTTTGTGCGCAATTTTAAAGCATGTCATGTTTGGTATCCATGTACTCGGCCTAAGATCATCTTTTTTATTTCATCAAACATTTGGGCAATATAGTGTGTTTTAGTGCATTCAAATTTAAAAAAGTGTGTTTTTTTCCCCAAAAAATGCGTTTGAAAAATCGCTGCGCAAATACTGTGTGAAAAAAAAAATGAAACACCCACCATTTTAATCTGTAGGGCATTTGCTTTAAAAAAATATATAATGTTTGGGGGTTCAAAGTAATTTTTTTGCAAAAAAAAAAAAACTTTTTCATGTAAACAAAAAGTGTCAGAAAGGGCTTTGTCTTCGAGTGGTTAGAAGAGTGGGTGATGTGTGACATCAGCTTCTAAATGTTGTGCATAAAATGCCAGGACAGTTCAAAACCCCAACAAATGACCCCATTTTGGAAAGTAGACACCCCAAGCTATTTGCTGAGAGGCATGTCGAGTCCATGGAATATTTTATATTGCGACACAAGTTGCGGGAAAGAGACAATTTTTTTTTTTTTTTTTGCACAAAGTTGTCACTAAATGATATATTGCTCAAACATGCCATGGGAATATGTGAAATTACACCCCAAAATACATTCTGCTGCTTCTCCTGAGTACGGGGATACCACATGTGTGAGACTTTTTGGGAGCCTAGCCGCGTACGGGACCCCGAAAACCAAGCACCGCCTTCAGGCTTTCTAAGGGCGTGAATTTTTGATTTCACTCTTCACTGCCTATCACAGTTTCGGAGGCCATGGAAAGCCCAGGTGGCACAAAACCCCCCCAAATGACCCCATTTTGGAAAGTAGACACCCCAATCTATTTGCTGAGAGGTATAGTGAGTATTTTGCAGACCTCACTTTTTGTCACAAAGTTTTGAAAATTGAAAAAAGAAAAAAAAAGTTTTTTCTTGTCTTTCTTCATTTTTAAAAACAAATGAGAGCTGCAAAATACTCACCATGCCTCTCAGCAAATAGCTTGGGGTGTCTACTTTCCAAAATGGGGTCATTTGGGGGGGTATTGTGCCACCTGGGCATTCCATGGCCTCCGAAACTGTGATAGGCAGTGAAGAGTGAAATCAAAAATTTTCACCCTTAGAAATCCTGAAGGCGGTGCTTGGTTTTCGGGGCCCCGTACGCGGCTAGGCTCCCAAAAAGTCCCACACATGTGGTATCCCCATACTCAGGAGAAACAGCTAAATGTATTTTGGGGTGCAATTCCACATATGCCCATGGCCTGTGTGAGCAATATATCATTTAGTGACAACTTTGTGCAAAAAAAAAAAAAAAAGTGTCACTTTCCCGCAACTTGTGTCAAAATATAAAATATTCCATGGACTCAATATGCCTCTCAGCAAATAGCTTGGGGTGTCTACTTTCCAAAATGGGGTCATTTGGTGGGGTTTTGTGCCACCTGGGCATTCCATGGCCTCCGAAACTGTGATAGGCGGTAAAGAGTGAAATCAAAAATTTACACCCTTAGAAATCCTGAAGGCGGTGCTTGGTTTTCGGGGCCCCGTACGCGGCTAAACTCCCAAAAAGTCCCACACATGTGGTATCCCCATACTCAGGAGAAGCAGCTGAATGTATTTTGGGGTGCAATTCCACATAGGCCCATGGCCTGTGTGAGCAATATATCATTTAGTGACAACTTTTTGTAAATATTTTTTTTTTTTTTGTCATTATTCAATCACTTGGGACAAAAAAAATAAATATTCAATGGGTTCAACATGCCTCTCAGCAATTTCCTTGAGGTGTCTACTTTCCAAAATGGGGTCATTTGGGGGGGTTTTGTACTGCCCTGCCATTTTAGCACCTCAAGAAATGACATAGGCAGTCATAAACTAAAAGCTGTGTAAATTACAGAAAATGTACCCTAGTTTGTAGACGCTATAACTTTTGCGTAAACCAATAAATATATGCTTATTGACATTTTTTTTACCAAAGACATGTGGCCGAATACATTTTGGCCTAAATGTATGACTAAAATTTAGTTTATTGGATTTTTTTTATAACAAAAAGTAGAAAATATCATTTTTTTTCAAAATTTTCGGTCTTTTTCCGTTTATAGCGCAAAAAATAAAAACTGCAGAGGTGATCAAATACCATCAAAAGAAAGCTCTATTTGTGGGAAGAAAAGGACGCAAATTTCGTTTGGGTACAGCATTGCATGACCGCGCAATTAGCAGTTAAAGCGACGCAGTGCCAAATTGGAAAAAGACCTCTGGTCCTTAGGCAGCATAATGGTCCGGGGCTCAAGTGGTTAATAAAAATGATCTGGATGCCGCAATTGTTGTATGTATGCAAAATTCTCCAGTGTGGATATGCAAGAATTGGTTCAATAAAATCGAGAGCTTCTTTAGGGAACTGATGGAAAGGGAGACAAGCTAGGATATGTTTACGTGTACTTCAGCTCCCGGTGTGGGACGGTGGCTTTGCCCTCCTACACCCTGAGCACTATTTTTTATCAACTCAATTGCAGCAGTTATTGGGGTGTGGGGTTCCGGATGGAGGTACCCCAAATGGTAGAATTTTATTAATAGAATTTTATTATTATTTGCTTTACATAACACAATAATTGAAGCTCTAGAGGCGAACTTGTTTCACTATGAATATCCATCAATCAAAATGATAACCAAATGATAACCAAAATATGGAAAACAGTTAAAAAACAGATGAGATACAATGGGTTTACTGAATATACTCCCATTTGGAACAATCGAAATCTGCAGGAAATTCTTAAGATAGGAAAAGTTAGAGAGTGGGAAGATCAGGGTATCAAAAGGCTAAGACAACTTTATACAGGTAATACACTAAAGAAACTCTCGGAGTTGGAACGTGAATTTAATCTGTCGCAGAGTACCTTTTTTGCGTATTTTCAGCTAGAACATGCTCTCAAAGCTCAATTTAAGAACCATACTTTAGTGTGGTAAGAAACGCCTCTATTTCAAAGTATATTGCAGGTAGTCCCCACTAAAGGGTTAATATCTAAGATCTATGGACAATTAAGTAACAAAGTTAATAGTGAGGGTTTACTCCATGCTGTAAGAGCTAGATGGGAAGAGGATGTAGGGGCAATGACACAGGCGCAGTGGACGAGAATCTTAGAGATGGGACTGTTGTTATCGGTCTCCTCCCATAGAAGATATCGCATCAGATGTTGTTAAATAGAGCCTATTATACAGCTAAACTTCTCTTTAAGGTTGGAAGAAGATCTAATGATAGTTGCCCCAGATGTCGGGGAACTAGGGATCTCATTCACATGTTGTGGAGATGTCCCAAGCTGTTCCGATACTGGGAGGGGGTGATTATTAGCTTGAGAGACATATTTGGTATCTTATTGGAGAAGGAGGCCATAGTATGCATTTTGGGGTATAAATGGGTACAGGGGGAGAGGAAGAGTACCACACTGGCAATTTTGAGATGTTTGTTCCAAGCCAGGAAAATGATTGCATTAAGACGGCAATCAAAGAAACCCCCTACAGCAGGGATATGCAATTAGCGGACCTCCAGCTGTTGCAGAACTACAAGTCCCACGAGGCATAGCAAGACACTGACAGCCACAAGCATGACACCCAGAGGCAGAGGCATGATGGGACTTGTAGTTTTGCAACAGCTGGAGGTCCGCTAATTGCATATCCCTGCCCTACAGTAAAAGACTGGATCGCCACATTAAATGAAACCCTCTGTAGGGAAAGAATAGAGTACATTAAGAGAGGTAATTTTAAGGAATTTGACAGAATGTGGAGGCCATGGTTGGAAAAGGTGGGCTGCCCTTAACCACTTGCCGACCGCCTAACGTATATATACGTCGGCAGAATGGCACGGGCAGGCAGAATCACGTACCTGTACGTGATCTGCCTCCCGCGGGCGGGGGGTCCAATCGGACCCCCCCCCCGGTGCCAGCGGCGGTCGGCATTTGACTGGGAGCGTCGGGAGGCGAGGGGGAGACCATCCGATCGTGGCCCCCCCCTCGCGATCGCTCCCAGCCAATCGGAATCCTCCCCTGCCTGTGTGTAGTTTCACACAGGCAGAGGATGTGATGTCATCTCTCCTCGGCTTGCCAGTTTCCGTCCCAGCGCCGAGGAGAGAAGACATGTAAGTGCACACAACACAAACACACACAGTAGAACATGCCAGGCATACTTTACACCCCCGATCCCCCCCCGATCGCCCCCCGATCCCCCCCCAATCACCCCCCCCCCCGTCACAAACTGACAGCAAGCAGTATTTTTTTTTTTTTCTGATTACTGCATGGTGTCAGTTTGTGACAGTTACAGTGTTAGGGCAGTGAATATTACCCCCCTTTAGGTCTAGGATACCCCCCTAACCCCCCCTAATAAAGTTTTAACCCCTTGATCACCCCCTGTCACCAGTGTCACTAAGCGATAATTTTTCTGATCGCTGTATTAGTGTCGCTGGTGACGCTAGTTAGGAACGTAAATATTTAGGTTCGCCGTCAGCGTTTTATAGTGACAGGGACCCCCATATACTACCTAATAAATGTTTTAACCCCTTGATTGCCCCCTAGTTAACCCTTTCACCACTGATCACCGTATAACCGTTACGGGTGACGCTGGTTAGTTCGTTTATTTTTTATAGTGTCAGGGGACCCGCCGTTTATTACCTAATAAAGGTTTAGCCCCCTGATCGCCCGGCGGTGATATGCGTCGCCCCAGGCAGCGTCAGATTAGCGCCAGTACCGCTAACACCCACGCACGCAGCATACGCCTCCCTTAGTGGTATAGTATCTGTACGGATCAATATCTGATCCGATCAGATCTATACTAGTGTCCCCAGCAGTTTAGGGTTCCCAAAAACGCAGTGTTAGCGGGATCAGCCCAGATACCCGCTAGCACCTGCGTTCTTCCCCTCCGCCCGGCCCAGCCCAAGTGCAGTATCGATCGATCACTGTCACTTACAAAACACTAAACGCATAACTGCAGCGTTCACAGAGTCAGGCCTGATCCCTGCGATCGCTAACAGTTTTCTTGGTAGCGTTTTGGTGAACTGGCAAGCACCAGCCCCAGGCAGCGTCAGGTTAGCGCCAGTACCGCTAACACCCACGCACGCACCGTACACCTCCCTTAGTGGTATAGTATCTGAACGAATCAATATCTGATCTGATCAGATCTATACTAGCGTCCCCAGCAGTTTAGGGTTCCCACAAACGCAGTGTTAGCGGGATCAGCCCAGATACCTGCTAGCACCTGCGTTTTGCCCCTCCGCCCGGCCCAGCCCAGCCCAGCCCACCCAAGTGCAGTATCGATCGATCACTGACACTTACAAAACACTAAACGCATAACTGCAGCGTTCGCAGAGTCAGGCCTGATCCCTGCGATCGCTAACAGTTTTTTTGGTAGCGTTTTGGTGAACTGGCAAGCACCAGCAGCTTAGTACACCCCGGTCGTAGTCAAACCAGCACTGCAGTAACACTTGGTGACATGGCGAGTCCCATAAGTGCAGTTCAAGCTGGTGAGGTGGCAAGCACAAGTAGTGTCCCGCTGCCACCAAGAAGACAAACACAGGCCCGTCGTGTCCATAGTGCCCTTCCTGCTGCATTCGCCAATCCTAATTGGGAACCCACCACTTCTGCAGCGCCCGTACTTCCCCCATTCACATCCCCAACCAAATGCAGTCGGCTGCATGAGAGGCATTTTCTTTATGTCCTCCCGAGTACCCCTACCCAACGAACCCCCAAAAAAGATGTCGTGTCTGCAGCAAGCGCGGATATAGGCGTGACACCCGCTATTATTGTCCCTCCTGTCCTGACAATCCTGGTCTTTGCATTGGTGAATGTTTTGAACACTACCATTCACTAGTTGAGTATTAGCGCAGGGTACAGCATTGCACAGACTAGGCACACTTTCACAGGGTCTCCCAAGATGCCATCGCATTTTGAGAGACCCGAACCTGGAACCGGTTACAGTTATAAAAGTTAGTTACAAAAAAAAGTGTAAAAAAAAAAAAAAAAACACAAACAAAAATATAAAATAAAAAAAAAATAGTTGTCGTTTTATTGTTCTCTCTCTCTATTCTCTCTCTATTGTTCTGCTCTTTTTTACTGTATTCTATTCTGCAATGTTTTATTGTTGTTATGTTTTATCATGTTTGCTTTTCAGATATGCAATTTTTTATACCTTACCGTTTACTGTGCTTTATTGTTAACCATTTTTTTGTCTTCAGGTACGCCATTCACGACTTTGAGTGGTTATACCAGAATGATGCCTGCAGGTTTAGGTATCATCTTGGTATCATTCTTTTCAGCCAGCGATTGGCTTTCATGTAAAAGCAATCCTAGCAGCTAATTAGCCTCTAGACTGCTTTTACAAGCAGTGGGAGGGAATGCCCCCCCCCCCAACGTCTTACGTGTTTTTCTCTGGCTCTCCTGTCTCAACAGGGAACCTGAGAATGCAGCCGGTGATTCAGCCAGCTGACCATAGAGCTGATCAGAGACCAGAGTGGCTCCAAACATCTCTATGGCCTAAGAAACCGGAAGCTACGAGCATTTTATGACTTAGATTTCGCCGGATGTAAACAGCGCCATTGGGAAATTGGGAAAGCATTTTATCACACCGATCTTGGTGTGGTCAGATGCTTTGAGGGCAGAGGAGAAATCTAGGGTCTAATAGACCCCAATTTTTGCAAAAAAGAGTACCTGTCACTACCTATTGCTATGATAGGGGATATTTACATTCCCTGAGATAACAATAAAAATGATTTAAAAAAAAAAAAATGAAAGGAACAGATAAGATAAAAAAATAATAATAATAAAGAAAAAAAAAAAAAAAAAAAAAAAGCACCCCTGTCCCCCCTGCTCTCGCGCTAAGGCGAATGCAAGCGTCGGTCTGGCGTCAAATGTAAACAGCAATTGCACCATGCATGTGAGGTATCACCGCGAACGTCAGATCGAGGGCAGTAATTTTAGCAGTAGACCTCCTCTGTAAATCTAAAGTGGTAACCTGTAAAGGCTTTTAAAGGCTTTTAAAAATGTATTTAGTTTGTCGCCACTGCACGTTTGTGCGCAATTTTAAAGCATGTCATGTTTGGTATCCATGTACTCGGCCTAAGATCATCTTTTTTATTTCATCAAACATTTGGGCAATATAGTGTGTTTTAGTGCATTAAAATTTAAAAAAGTGTGTTTTTTCCCCAAAAAATGCGTTTGAAAAATCGCTGCGCAAATACTGTGTGAAAAAAAAAAATGAACCACCCACCATTTTAATCTGTAGGGCATTTGCTTTAAAAAAATATATAATGTTTGGGGGTTCAAAGTAATTTTCTTGCAAAAAAAAATTATTTTTTTATGTAATCAAAAAGTGTCAGAAAGGGCTTTGTCTTCAAGTGGTTAGAAGAGTGTGTGATGTGTGACATAAGCTTCTAGATGTTGTGCATAAAATGCCAGGACAGTTCAAAACCCCCCCAAATGACCCCATTTTGGAAAGTAGACACCCCAAGCTATTTGCTGAGAGGCATGTCGAGTCCATGGAATATTTTATATTGTGACACAAGTTGCGGGAAAGAGACAATTTTTTATTTTTTTTATTTTTTTTTGCGCAAAGTTGTCACTAAATGATATATTGCTCAAACATGCCATGGGAATATGTGAAATTACACCCCAAAATACATTCTGTTGCTTCTCCTGAGTACGGGGATACCACATGTGTGAGACTTTTTGGGAGCCTAGCCGCGTACGGGACCCCGAAAACCAAGCACCGCCTTCAGGCTTTCTAAGGCCGTAAATTTTTGATTTCACTCTTCACTGCCTATCACAGTCTCGGAGGCCATGGAATGCCCAGGTGGCACAAAACCCCCCCAAATGACCCCATTTTGGAAAGTAGACACCCCAAGCTATTTGATGAGAGGTATAGTGAGTATTTTGCAGACCTCACTTTTTGTCACAAAGTTTTGAAAATTGAAAAAAGAAAAAAAAAATTTTTTTTTCTCGTCTTTCTTTATTTTCAAAAACAAATGAGAGCTGCAAAATACTCACCATGCCTCTCAGCAAATAGCTTGGGGTGTCTACTTTCCAAAATGGGGTCCCAAAAAGTCCCACACATGTGGTATCCCCGTACTCAGGAGAAGCAGCTAAATGTATTTTGGGGTGCAATTCCACATATGCCCATGGCCTGTGTGAGCAATATATCATTTAGTGACAACTTTGTGCAAAAAAAAAAAAAAAAAATTTGTCACTTTCCCGCAACTTGTGTCAAAATATAAAACATTCCATGGACTCAACATGCCTCAAAGCAAATAGCTTGGGGTGTCTACTTTCCAAAATGGGGTCATTTGGGGGGGTTTTATGCCATCTGGGCATTTTATGGCCTTCAAAACTGTGATAGGTAGTGAGGAGTAAAATCAAAAATGTACGCCCTTAGAAATCCTGAAGGCAGTGATTGGTTTTCGGGGGCCCCATACGCAGCTAGGCTCCCAAAAAGTCCCACACATGTGGTATCCCCATACTCAGGAGAAGCAGCTAAATGTATTTTGGGGTGCAATTCCACATATGCCCATGGCCTGTGTGAGCAATATATCATTTAGTGACAACTTTTTGTAATTTTTTTTTTTTTTTTTTGTCATTATTCAATCACTTGGGACAAAAAAAATGAATATTCAATGGGCTCAAAATGCCTCTCAGCAAATTCCTTGGGGTGTCTACTTTCCAAAATGGGGTCATTTGTGGGGGTTTTGTACTGCCCTGCCATTTTAGCACCTCAAGAAACGACATAGGCAGTCATAAATTAAAGGCTGTGTAAATTCCAGAAAATGTACCCTAGTTTGTAGGCGCTATAACTTTTGCGCAAACCAATAAATATACACTTATTGACATTTTTTCTACCAAAGACATGTGGCCAAATACATTTTGGCCTAAATGTATGACTAAAATTGAGTTTATTGGATTTTTTTTAGAACAAAAAGTAGAAAATATCATTTTTTTTCAAAATTTTCGGTCTTTTTCCGTGTATAGCGCAAAAAATAAAAACGGCAGAGGTGATCAAATACCATCAAAAGAAAGCTCTATTTGTGGGAAGAAAAGGACGCAAATTTCGTTTGGGTACAGCATTGCATGACCGCGCAATTAGCAGTTAAAGCGACGCAGTGCCGAATTGTAAAAAGTGCTCTGGTCAGGAAGGGGGTAAAACCTTCCGGGGCTGAAGTGGTTAATAGGAAGTAAAGAATATAATGGAGTGGGGTACATTAATAAAACTGCCAGTTTGTTAGGGAAATGGAATACCAGACTACAATGGGAGCTATAGGGTGTTTGTTTTAATAAGATAAATTATAGCTAATAGAAGCTTAGTCTATAAAATTTTTGGGTAGGAAGTTAAATTATGAGTATCTTGGTAGGGGAGGGGGGTGCTGGCAGGGAGGGAGGGAAGGGTGGAAGAATGAAGGAATCACGGTATATACAGTCAGGTCCATAAATATTGGGACATTGTCACAATTCTAATCTTTTTGGCTCTATACACCACCACAATGGATTTGAAATGAAACAAACAAGATGTGATTTAACTGCAGACTTTCAGCTTTAATTTGAGGGTATTTACATCCAAATCAGGTGAACAGTGTAGGAATTACAACAGTTTGTATATGTGCCTCCCACTTTTTAAGGGACCAAAAGTAATGGGACAATTGGCTGCTCAGCTGTTCCATGGCCAGGTGTGTGTTATTCCCTCATTATCCCATTTACAAGGAGTAGATAAAAGGTCCAGAGTTTATTTCAAGTGTGCTATTTGCATTTGGAATCTGTTGCTGTCAACTCTCAATATGAGATCCAAAGAGCTGTCACTCTCAGTGAAGCAAGCCATCATTAGGCTGAAAAAACAAAACAAACCCATCAGAGAGATAGCAAAAACATTAGGTGTGGCCAAATCAACTGTTTGGAACATCCTTAAAAAGAAAGAACGCACCGGTGAGCTCAGCAACACCAAAAGACCCGGAAGACCACAGAAAACAACTGTGGTGGATGACCAAAGAATTCTTTCCCTGGTGAAGAAAACACCCTTCACAACAGTTGGCCAAATCAAGAACACTCTCCAGGAGGTAGGTGTATGTGTGTCAAAGTCAACAATCAAGAGAAGACTTCACCAGAGTGAATACAGAGGGTTCACCACAAGATGTAAACCATTGGTGAGCCTCAAAAACAGGAAGGCCAGATTAGAGTTTGCCAAACAACATCTAAAAAAGCCTTCACAGTTCTGGAACAACATCCTATGGACAGATGAGACCGAGATCAACTTGTACCAGAGTGATGGGAATAGAAGAGTATGGAGAAGGAAAGGAACTGCTCATGATCCAAAGCATACCACCTCATCAGTGAAGCATGGTGGTGGTAGTGTCATGGCGTGGGCATGTATGGCTGCCAAGGGAACTGGTTCTCTTGTATTTATTGATGATGTGACTGTTGACAAAAGCAGCAGGATGAATTCTGAAGTGTTTCGGGCAATATTATCTGCTCATATTCAGAAAAATGCTTCAGAACTCATTGGACGACGCTTCACAGTGCAGATGGACAATGACCCGAAGCAAACTGCGAAAGCAACCAAAGAGTTTTTTAAGGGAAAGAAGTGGAATGTTATGCAATGGCCAAGTCAGTCACCTGACCTGAATCCGATTGAACATGCATTTCACTTGCTGAAGACAAAACTGAAGGGAAAATGCCCCAAGAACAAGCAGGAACTGAAGACAGTTGCAGTAGAGGCCTGGCAGAGCATCACCAGGGATGAAACCCAGCATCTGGTGATGTCTATGCCTTCCAGACTTCAGGCTGTAATTGACTGCAAAGGATTTGCAACCAAGTATTAAAAAGTGAAAGTTTGATGGATGATTGTTAATCTGTCCCATTACATTTGGTCCCTTAAAAAGTGGGAGGCACATATACAAACTGTTGTGATTCCTACACCATTCACCTGATTTGGATGTAAATACCCTCAAATTAAAGCTGAAAGTCTGCAGTTAAAGCACATCTTGTTCATTTCATTTCAAATCCATTGTGGTGGTGTATAGAGTCAAAAAGATTAGAATTGTGTTGATATCCCAATATTTATGGACCTGACTGTATATTAATTTGGATAACACTGGAACTGGTCGTAGGAGTTGGCTGTGGGAAGCCCTTTAGCCCCTTTTTTATCGTTTCCTGTGCTGGCATATTGAACTCCTACCTTGTCTTTATTTATCTACTGCAATTGGTAGTCTAGACAAGGCTTAATTGTCTTCTCGCTTTCTGCTTAGCTAAAGCTTTAACCTCCCTGGCGGTATGATTATTTTGGATTTTAGGTGCTGAAAGCGGTACAATTATTTTGCATGGAAATTTGGCGTTTTATATTGTAGGCCTGTAATTCTTAACAATAACACACTTAAATCTTTCCACCAAGAGTCTAGTAGATATCCTGGTTATGATGAAGTTTGAAACACAAAAACATAAATTATAATATAATCAATAAATATAAATAATTAAAAAATATATATATAATAATAATAAAATAAATTTTCCCACAATTCACTATCGCTCAATTCTGCAAGTGTTCTAATTTACTATCGATTTCTAGCTGGTCTAAAGCCACTTTTGACGTAAAGGGACACTTTTTGGTTGCTAAGGACAATCTCCAGTTTCCAGGCAGAAAGAACCGTATATATAATATAAAACTGCATGCAGGGCATTGGACAAAGCACTGGGGACAAAAGGAATGTGAAATAATTTCATACAGTACTGTAATCTGTAAGATTACAGTACTGTATGTGTTATGATTTTTACTTTTTTTTAAATTTGCCGTCAGGCTCCGCTCCTGTGCGTTGCGACGCTCACAGGGAACGGAGCCTGGCACAGAGAGGCTTCGGAGGAGACAGAGTCCGCAGACACAGCGGGGGACATCGCAGGATCCTGGGGAAAAGGTAAGTAACACCGCACCAGGATCCTGCCATGTAATCCTGAGTGTGGCTCGGGGTTACCGCTAATGGTGCTGAAATTTAATCCCGAACCACACTCGGGAATACCGTCAGGGAGGCTACAAAAAAAAAACAAAACAAAGGAAAGCATTTACCACAATGATGTGAAACCGAGAAGGAGACAGAAAATGAACGTTAAGTTGAATAAGCCTCCCGACAGTGTTTGCTGAAGTGGTAAAAAAAAAAATGCCTACAGCCACATCACCCTGAAAGTGCACTCTCTCGTCTGATCTCAGAGGCTAAGCAGGGTCAGGCCTTAGGTGGGAGACCGACCGGGAACACCAGCTGCCGTAGGTTTTTTTTTTTTTTTATTTGGACTTGACCTATTTTTTGGCTTGTTTCCCGAGGTGACCATCTTGGCGTTTCTCAAGAGGGTTGAGGGTGCCAAAGGAGATCGACTACAGCCACATCACCCTGAAAGCGCCCAACCTCGTCTGATCTTGGAGGTTAAGCAGGGTCGGGCTCGTAAGTACCTTGATGGGGGACCACCTGGGAATACCAGGTGCCATAGGTTTCTTTCTTTTTTTCTTTTGGACTTGACCTATTTTTTGGCTTGTTTCCTGAGGTGACCATATTGGCGTTTCTCAAGGGGGTTAGGGGGCCAAAGGAGATTGCCTACGGCCACGTCACCCATAAAGCGACTAATCTCGTCTGATCTCAGAGTCTAAGCAGGGTTGGGCCTGGATGAGAGACCGCCTGGGAATACCAGGTGCCGTAGGCTTCTTTTTTTTTGGACTTGACCTATTTTTTGGCTTGTTTCCTGAGGTGACCATCTTGGCGTTCCTCCAGAGGGTTGAGGGTGCCAAAATATATTCCCTACGGCCATATCACCCTGAAAGCGCCCAACCTCGTCTGGTCTTGGAGGCTAAGCAGGGTCGGACCTGGTTAGTAACCTGGATGGGAGACCGCCTGGGAATACCAGCTGCCGTAGGCTTCTTTTTTTTTTTGGACTTGACCTATTTTTTGGCTTGTTTCCTGAGGTGACCATCTAGGCGTTTCTCAAGAAGGTTGAGGGTGCCAAAGGAAATTGCATAGGGCCACATCACCCTGAAAGCACCCGATCTCGTCTAAACTCGGAGGCTAAGCAAGGTCAGGCCTGATTACTACCTTGATGGGAGATTGCGTGGGAATACCAGGTGCCGTAGGCTTCTTTTTTTTTTGGACTTGACCTATTTTTTAGCTTGTTTCCCGAGGTGACCATCTTGGCGTTTCTCAAGAGGGTTGAGGATGCCAGAGGAGACTGCCTACGGCCACATCACACTGAAAGGGCCCGATCTCCTCAGATATCGGAGACTAATCAGGGTCAGACCTGGTTGGTACCTGGATGGGAGACCGCCTGGGAATACCAGGTGCCGTAGGCTTCTTTTTTTTTTTGGACTTGACCCTTTTTTTTGGATTGTTTCCAGAGGTGACCATCTTGGCGTTTCTCAAGAGGGTTGAGGATGGAAAAAGAGATTGCCTATGGCCACATCACACTGAAAGTGCCCCATCTTGTTTAATCTCAGAGACAAAGCAGGGTCGGGACTGGTTAGTACCTGTTTGGGAGTCTGCCTGGGAATACCAGGTGCCGTAGGCTTCTTTTTTTTTTTTTTTTTGGACTTGACCTATTTTTTGGCTTGTTTCCCGAGGTGACCATCTTGGCGTTTCTCAAGAGGGTTGAGGGTGCCAAAGAAGATTACCTATGGCCATATCATACTGAAAGCGCCGGATCTCGTATGATCTTGGAGGCTAAGAAGGGTTGGGCCGGATTAGTATTTGGATCGGAGACCACCTGGAAATACCAGGTGCCGTAGGCAAAAATTTTTTATTTTGGACTTGGCGTTTCTCAAGAGGGTTGAGGGTGCCAAAGGAGACTGTCTACGGCCACATCACCCTGAAAGCGGCTGATCTCAGAGGCTAAGCAGGGTCGTACCTGGATGAGAGGTACGCTGTACCCTGACCTAGGCTTATTTTTTTATTTTTTTTGGACGTGACCTATTTTTTGGCTTGTTTCCCGAGGTGACCATCTTGGCATTTCTCAAGACAATTGAGCGTGCCAAAGGTAAGTGCCTAATTCTACATCACCCTGAAAGCGCCGCATCTCGCCTGATTTCGGAGGCTAAGCAGGGTCGGGCCTGATTAGTATCTGTATGGGAAACCGCCTGGGAATACCAGGTGCCATAGGCTTCTTTTGTTTTTTTTGGACTTGACCTATTTTTTGGCTTGTTTTCTGAGGTGACCATCTTGGCATTTCTCAAGAAAGGTTGAGGGTGCCAAAAGAGATTGCCTACGGCCACATTACCCTGAAAGCCTTTTTTAAAACGAGTGCATCAGATCCCACCGCTGCTATTTGCAACATACGTCTCAAGCGTATCTTGCGTGTCCAAAACATCACCCGCTTGGGCACCACATGCTTGACCAGACATATGTCGACCTGAGTTTGTGGAATGTGCTGTTCCTCAGTGGCAGGTTCCCAAACACCACTTTTTCTCACAGAAGGCGATTCCGGCTCTCTACCGGCATGTGGAAGGCAATGTCTTGGCCTTGCTGGACAGGGCGGTCAGCGGTAAGGTGCATATTACCGCTGACTCATGGTCCAGCAGGCATGGACAGGGACATTACCTATCTTTCACTGCGCAATGGGTGACTCTGGGAAGGAGGCAGGACAGGGTGCAGTAGTGTTGGAGGTTGTTCCACCACCACGCCTCCAAAATACTACTAGTGGTGATTCTGCCACACCTCTCTCCTCCACCCCCTTCTCTTCTTCTTCCTCCATGGCCTCTTCCTGTGCTGATTTGTCTTCAGAATGAGCGGTGCTCCATAGGCGTTCAAGGGGCTACGCAAGCACGTAGGCCAAAAGATGCCATGCGGTGCTTGAGCTGGTGTGCTTGGGGGACAGGAGCCACACTGGGGCAGAGATTCTGTCAGCTGTGCAGGGGCAGGTTCAGAGGTGGTTGACGCCATGCCAGGTTAAGGCAGGTATGGTGGTTTGCGACAATGGTACCAACCTCCTCTCCGCCCTCCGACCGGGACAACTGACCCATGTGCCCTGTTTGGCTCACGTCCTTAACTTGGTGGTGCAGCGGTTCTTGGGCAAGTAATTTGAAGGATATGCCGCTCTCCAAGCGTTACGGACCGTAAGAGAAAAACCTCCACCCTCGATGTATGTCAGGTGCAGACTGTGCACAAGTCTATGGAAGCAAGAAAATCCCGGACTGCTGCACTCTGGAAACGGACATCTTTATTTCATAAATTTAAAATCCAACAATAGCCATCAAATACGATCAGAGGATAGCAATAGCTAACGCGTTTCACATACAAAGATGCTTACTCATAGCTAAAGTGTATATGAGTGCGAATACAAAAAAACTACCAATAAAAGACTGGTGGTAAAGCAATCAAGTAATTAAATCATTAAACAATTACCAATTAAAAGGACACACTTTTTGAACATCACATAGGCCGGACATCCCAACAATGAAAAGCACATGTGAAAAGGAATGAAAACAAATGAAAATAAATATATATGAAAATAAATATATTTATATTTACATAAAGCATTCTAGAAAAAGTTTATATTGTTTGCATAGTTATGTATAGTTCTATCTCCCATCAATATTCATGTCATAATGGGATAACTAATATGATGGTAACAGTGTAGAGTGTAATAGGAAAACACAGTGAGGAAACACACTTTAATACGCATGTATCAATGTAAAGGACTGTTCTAGCAGTGTATATAAAGTGTGCAGTCTGAGTTGTTTTTATCAAAAAGTTGTTACAAATAATCAAATAATCAACATGACACATAGTCGCTAAAACTTGAAGCACCTTTATAAGTATTAATGCATTTGTTACCATCTCAAATTACTGTCATATACGTGTGTTTATACCGTAAATCCATAAAAGGGCATCCATTGGGCAGGTACCCTGGCTTACAGGATGTCCTGAGGCATGCCAGGAAAGTCTGTCTGCATTTCCGCAGGTCATATAATGCCAGTGCTCGGCTGGCTGACCTCCAAAAGGAATTTAACCTGCCCAAGAACCGCCTAATCTGTGACATGCCCACCAGGTGGAACTCAACTTTGGCCATGCTGCAGCGGCTGCACATGCAGCAGAGGGCCATCAATGAGTACCTGTGAGACTATAGCACCAGGACAGGGTCAGGGGAGCTTGTTTTTATTTCCCCACGCCAGTGGGCCATGATCAGGGATGCATGCACTGTCCTGTCACCATTTGAGGAGGCCACGAGGATGATGAGCAGCGACAGTGCATGCATCAGTGACACTGTCCCCCTTGTCCACCTGTTGGAGCACACGCTGCATGGAATAATGGACAGGGCACTTGAAGCAGAACAGAGGCAGGAAGAGGAGGACTTCCTTAGCTCTCAAGGCCCCCTTTATCCAGACAGTGTTCCTGCGTGCCCGCCGATCACACAGGAAGAGGACGAGGAGGAGGAAGAGGAGGATTGAGTCAGCATGGAGGTGGAGCCTGGCACTCAGCATCAGCAGCAGTCTTTAAGGGATCATTTACAGTCCCAAGAAACCCATGGACTTGTACGTGGCTGGGAGGAGGTGGCTGCGGATCATGGCTTCCTTAGTGACCCAGAGGACTCCGGACCGAATGCCTCAGCAAACCTACGCTGCATGGCCTCCCTGATCCTGCAAAGCCTGCGGAAGGATCCTCATATTCGTGGTATCAAGGAGAGAGATCAATACTGGCTGGCAACCCTCCTTGATCCACGTTACAAGGGTAAGTTTGCGTACCTTATCTTGCCGTCACAGAGGGAGCAGAGGATGAAACATCTTCAGGAGGCCTTGCAGAAAGGTCTGTGCAACGCATTCCCAGAGACTAAGAGGTTACAAACTCCTGTTCCTGGACAACGTGTTGCTGAGGCTTCGGTCAGTCAAAGAAGGAGCGGTGGAGAAGGTGGCTGTCTGACCAATGCATTCAGACAATTTTTTACTCCGTCTCTCCAAGGTATGATCGGTTCCAGCAACCATCGCCAGCGTCTGTTTTACATGGTGCAGGAATACCTAGGGGTAAGATCTGACTTGGACACCTTTCCCACTGTATGCAATTGAGCTAGTGGCCTGTCCTGCATCCAGCGTTCTTTCGGAACGCACATTCAGTGCTGCTGGAGGCTTTGTAACCGATCACAGGGTGCGCCTGTCCACCGTCTCGGTCGATCGACTGACCTTCATAAAAATGAATCAGTCTTGGATCACCACCAGCTACCAAGCACCTGAGGCTGATGTAACCGAATAATTTTTTAAAAATGTCAGATCCCTTCAAGACTGCCTATGCTGATGCTGAGTGACTATCCTGTTATGCTGAGTGACTATCCTCTTCCTCAATGATCATGCTGATAGCTTGTAAGAATATTTTTGGTTCTGGGCGCCGCCACCAGTGGCTAAACCCCAATTTTTCAGCCCCTGTTTAACAGGGGCGTGTAATTACAATTTTTGATGCAATATTTTGCAAGGAGGGTTCATTACTGCGCTCAACTAGAGTATTTGTGAGGGATTGCAGTGTTGTGGCACCAGCACCAGTGCCTAAGGCCCAATTTTTCAGCCCGTTTAACAGGGGCGTGTACTTACAATTTTTGATGCAATACTTTGCAGCAGGGCTTGTTCCTGCGCTCCAACTAGAGTATCTGTGAGGGGTTGCAGTGTTGTGGCACCAGCACCAGTGCCTAAGGATCAATTTTTCAGCCCCTGTTTAACAGGGGGGTGTAATTACAATTTTTGATGCAATACTTTGCAGCAGGGCTCGTTCCTGCACTCCAACTAGAGTATCTGTGAGGGGTTGCAGTGTTGTGGCACCAGTGCCTAAGGCCCAATTCCTCTGCTACACAGCCAAGAGGATCTTGCTCTCCCTGTTAGTGTATGCCTATGCTGAGAAACACCAGAAATTAGGTATGTAATTACAACCTCATTTACTATACACATTGATTATTCCTTCTACATACCCCTACACCCCAAGGCATGAACTTGGAGAGCCAAGCGCCCTGCATTTTGCTCTACATACTCATTGCTTGTAAATAGCAAAATATACCTCTGATTTCCTCTTTTCAATTCCAATTTCATAGATGTGTGCTTGGACCGCCTAACATTAGTGGCTCTTGTGAGCCCTGGCCGGCCGCCTCTGTGGGGATCCACGCCAAGTCTGGAATGTGTGAAGCACCCCAGATTTTTCCTTTCCTCTCCTGGGTTCCAACCATACAGCTACACTCACTGCTGGCTTTCCACTCAATCAACCTCAATCCTCTGGACTGAAGGAGGTGGGAGTCCATCTCTTGATGCCTGTGTGTGCAACTTTTATGCTGAAGAGACAAGTTTTCTAGTGAGTACACTAAAATGTTCATGCCTGTTCAGACTGAGATTTTGTTTTTATCCTTATGCTTTGCTTAAAGTTTAACAATCTCTTATACTTGGTGACACAATTGTTTTATACTCCATGCTGGTGCTAATCATACTTATACTCTGTGATACATACTCACATATACATATATATCCCTGTTTTTCTTTTCCCTAGAAATTTATCTAAACTTTTACTTTGAAACTCCTGAAGAAGGAAATATACAGTATAGAAGGAATTGAGCCTTTCTATATTCCGAAACATGTAGAGTATCACGTGTTACCGTACCTTCACCCCAGCGAAGAAATTCTTGAATTTCCTGGGTTGTTGCATGACAGCACCTTAGCAGTTTGATTATGTTTGATTACTGTCTTTTCTACCTCTTTTTGTTTTGCTTTTATATTATAGAATGTTTTGTACACTTTGTAACCAATAAAAATCGTTATTATTAATTTTAACAAAATTGTATATCTGATTCTCTGCACCAGCCACTTGGTTTCCCGGTGATACACTGTCCATTTTATCCCTCTGGGGCACACCCTCCTTTTTTGGTTTTCTTCCTTACATGGGATGTGACAGTGATCCCTGGGAAAGCTCAAACATTGGCTCCTTTTCTTATTGTTGATTACACCACCACCACCACCAAAGGCCCAATTTTTCTGCCCCTGTTCAACAGGTGCATGTAATTACAATTCTTGATCTAATATTTCACAGCAGAGCCCGTTACTGCGCCCACCAAGAGTAACTGTGAGGGCTTACAGTGTTGTGGCAACACCAACACCTAAGGCCCCAATTTCTGCAGAGTATATAGGGCAGGCCCCTACTTTCAAACATCCAACTTACAAACAACTCCTATTTGCAAACGGAAGGAGACAACAGGAAATGAGATGAAATCTACCCCTAGGAAGGGAAATTCTCTCCTGTAAGAGTTAATATGGGAAAAACGTGTCTCCTCTCCACTGATGCTTTATCACCAATCCTTGTTTCACTAAAAACCCCAAATTGTCAAAAAACATTTGTCATTGGGACAGAAAGTGGGGTGAAATCTTCTGAAGAGGTGCATAGACAGCAAAACAAATGTCACAGGGGTGATAACCCTTTCCTATGTTTTCCAAAAAGCTTAAAAATAGATTTTTTGGCTGGAGCTACACTTAAAAAATGTACCAGTTCATAATTACAAACAGATTCTACTTAACAACAAACCTACAGTCCCTGTCTTGTTTGCACCGCCTGTATACTGCTGTTCAGAGTATATAGGGCCTGGGGGCCCCACGCCTTTCCTTTTTTTAATTTGGGTGCGGGGTTCCCCTTAATATCCATACAAGACCCAAAGGGCCTGGTAATGGACTGGAGGGGGGTACCCATGCCGTTTGTCTCCCTGATTTTCATCCATATTGCTGGGACCTGACATTACATTAAAGTGGAGGGCCACCCTAAAAAAAAAAAAATTGCACCAAAAATCTTTAAAAAATGTAAAAAAAAAACGTGAAAAAAAAAAAATTTTACTTACCTGAAACCCTTGTTGCTAGGCAGTCTTCCTAATCTGCCTCTTCCTATTCCGCAGCGTGTCCTGCTCCTCGGTGAGTGGCCCCGTTGCCTTCTGGGAACTGTGTGTGTTCCCAGAAAACCACGGGGCCATTCACAGAGCGCCGCGCTGCTCGCGCGTGCGCAGTAGGAAACTAGCAGTGAAGCCGCAAGGCTCCACTGCCTGTTTCCCTTACTTAGGATGGGGGTGCCGGAACCTGAAAACCGAGGGACGGGTCGGCCTTGGGCGGCTGACATCGCGGGCACCAAGGACAGGTAAGTCTACTTATTTAAAGTCAGCAGCTACAGTGTTTGTAGCTGCCGACTTTAAAAAAAAAATTATCCTTCCTGGAATTTCGCTTTAAAGCCGCAAGCAGTTTTAAATGACTTTTATTCCTTTAAAAATGTCATTTTGTGCAGGGACTGTTCTAATCACGGGGAACACGCGCCACTTTACAGGCATACTATAGACACCCCCCAGGTACAATATTTAAAGGAATATTTCACTTTTTTTTTCACTTTAAGCTTCATTAAAATCACTGCTCCTGAAAAAACGGCCATTTTTAAAACTTTTTTTTGCATTGAAACATGTCCCCTGGGGCAGGACCCGAATCCCCAAACCCTTTTTAGGACAATACCATGCAAATTAGCCTTTAAATTTAGCACTTTTGATTTCGAACGTTTGAGTCCCATTGACTTCAATGGGGTTCTAAAGTTTGTACGAATTTTCAGTCCATTCGCAGGTTCTAGTGCAAACCGAACCGGGGGGTGTTCGGCTCCTCCCTACTGGTTAGTACCTGGATGGGATACTGCCTGGCAATACCAGGTGCCGTAGGTTTTTGTTTTTTTTTATTTTTTGGACATGACCTATATTTTGGCTTGTTTCCCGAGGTGACCATCTTGGTGTTTCTCAAGAGGGTTGAGGGTGCCAAAGGAGAATGCCACATCACCCTGAAATCGCCCAACCTCATCTGATCTTGGAGGCTAAGCAGGGTCGGGACTGGTTAGTACCTGGATGGGAGACCGCCTGCGGATACCAGGTGCCGTAGGCTCCTTTTTTTTTTTTTTGACATGACCTATATTTTGGCTTGTTTCCCGAGGTGACCATATTGGCGTTTCTCAAGAGGGTTGAGGGTGCCAAAGGAGATTGCCTACGGTCAACGTCACCCATAAAGTGACCGATCTCGTCTGATCTCAGAGTCTAAGCAGGGTCGGGCCTGGATGGGAGACCGCCTGGGAATACCAGGTGCCATAGCCTTCTTTTTTTTTTTTTGGACTTGACCTATTTTTTGGCTTGTTTCCCGAGGTGACCATCTTGGCGTTCCTCAAGAGGGTTGAGGGTGGCAAAAGATATTCCCTACGGCCACATCACCCTGAAAGCCCCCGACCTCGACTGATCTTGAAGGCTGGGCGGATCTGGCATGGTTAGTACCTAGATGGGAGACTGCCTCGAAGTACCAGGTGCCGTAGGCTTCTTTATTTTTTTTTTGGACTTGACCTATTTTTTGGCTTGTTTCCTGAGGTGACCATCTAGGCGTTTCTCAAGGGGGTTGAGGGTGCCAAAGGAAATTGCCTAGGGCCACATCACCCTGAAAGCGCCCGATCGGAGGCTAACCAGGTTCGGCCCTTGTTAGTACTTGGATGAGAGACCGCCTGGGAATAGCTATAGGTTTCTTTCTTTCTTTTTTTTTTTTGGACTTGGCCTATTTTTTGGCTTTTTTCTTGTTTCCTGAGGTGACCATCTAGGCGTTTCTCAAGGGGGTTGAGGGTGCCAAAGGAAATTGCCTAGGGCCACATCACCCTGAAAGCGCCCGAACTCGGAGGCTAACCAGGGTCGAACCTGATTAGTATTTGGATCGGAGACCAGCTAGGAATACCAGGGGCCATAGGCTTCTTCTTTTTTTTTTTTTGGACGACCTATTTTTTGGCTTGTTTCCCGAGGTGACCATCTTGGCATTTCTGAAGACGGTTGAGGGTGCCCAAGAAGATTTCTTATGGCCACATCACCCTGAAATTGCACAATCTTGTTTGATCTCGGAGACTAAGCAAGGTCTCGCCTGGTTAGTACCTGGATGGTAGACCGATTGGGAATACCAGGTGCCATAGGTTTCTTTCTTTTTCTTTTGGACTTGACCTATTTTTGGCTTACTTCCCGAGGTGACCATCTTGGCGTTTCTCAAGAGGGTTGAGGGTGCCCAAGGAGATTGTCTATGGCCACATCACCTTGAAAGTGCACTTTCTCATCTGATCTCAGAGGCTAAGCAGGGTCGGGCCTGGTTTCGTATTTGGATGGGAGACCGCCTGGGAATACCAGGTGCCGTAGGCTTCTTTTTTTGTTTTTGACTTGACCTGTTTTTTGGCTTGTTTCCTGAGGTGACCATCTAGGCATTTCTCAAGAGGCTTAAGGGTGCCAAGGAAGATTGCCTAAGGCCACATCACCCTGAAAGCGTCTGATCACAGGAGTTAAGCAGGGTCGAGCCTGGTTAGTACCTGGATGGAAGACCGCCTATGAAAACCAGGTGCGGTAGGTTTCCTTTTTTTTTTTTTTTTTTTTTGGACTTGACCTTTTTTTGGCTTGTTACCCAAGGTGACCATCTTGGCATTTCTCATGAGGGTTGAGGGTACCAAAGGAGTTTACCTATGGCCACATCACACTGAAAGCATCTGATCTCGGAGGCTAAGCAGAGTCAAGCCTGATTAGTATCTGGATGGGAGAAGGCCTGGAAATACCAGGTGCCATAGGCTTCTTTTTTTTTTGGACTTGACCTATTTTTTGGCTTGTTTCCCGAGGTGACCATCCTGGCGTTTCTCAAGAGGGTTGAGGGTGCCAAATCGGATTCCTTACGCCCACATCACCCTGGAAGCGCCTGATCTCATCTGATCTCGGAGGCTAAGCAGGGTCAGCCCTCGTTAGTACTTGGATGAGAGACCGCCTGAGAATACTAGCTGCCGTAGGCTTCTTTTTTTTTGGACTTAACCTATTTTTTGGTTTGTTTCCCGTGGTGACCATCTTGGCGTTTCTCAAGAGGGTTGAGGTTGCCAAAAGGGATTGCCTGCAGCCCTACTATTACCCTGATAGCACCCGATCTCGACTGATCTCGGAGGCTAAGCAGGTTTGGGCCTGGTTAGTACCTGTGTGGGAGACCGCCTGGGAATACCAGGTGCCATAGCCTTCTTTTTTTTTTTTTGGACTTGACCTATTTTTTGGCTTGTTTCCCGAGGTGACCATCTTGGCGTTCCTCAAGAGGTTTGAGGTTGCCAAACGAGATTGCCTACGGCCACATTACCCTGAAAGCACCCTATCTCGACTGATCTCAGAGGCTAAGCATAGTCGGGCCTGATGACTACCTCCATGGGGGATCGCCTGGGAATACCAGGTGCCGTAGGCTTCTTTTTTTTTTTGGACTTGACCTATTTTTTGGTTTGTTTCCAGAGGTGACCATCTTGGCATTTCTCAAGTGGGTTGAGGATGGCAAAGGAGATTGCCTTCGGCCACATTACCCTAAAAGCACCCGATCTCGAATGATCTTGGGGGTTAAGCAGGGTTGGGCCTTGTTAGTACCTGGATGGCAGACAGCCTGGCAATACTAGGTGCCGTAGGCGCCTTTTTTTTTGGACTTAACCTATTTTTTGTTTTTTTTCCCGTGGTGACCATCTTGGCGTTTCTCAAGAGGGTTGAGGTTGCCAAAAGGGAATGCCTGCAGCTCTATTACCCTGATAGCACCCTATCTCGACTGATCTCGGAGGCTAAGCAGGGTCGGCCCTGGTTAGTACCTGTGTGGGAGACCGATTGGGTATACCAGGTGCCATAGGTTCCTTTCCTTTTTTTTTTGGACTTGACCTATTTTTTGGCTTGTTTCCAGAGGTGACCATCTTGGCATTTCTCAAGAGTGTTGAGGATGGCAAAAGAGATTGACTGCAGCCGCATCACGCTTAAAGCGCCGAATATCATCTGATCTCGCAGTCTAAGCAGTGGTCGGGCTAGGTTAGTACCTGGATGTCAGACCGCCTGGGTAACCAGGTGCCATAGGTTTCTCCTTTTTTTTTTTTTTTTTTTTGGACTTGACCTATTTTTTGGCTTGTTTCCCAAGGTGACCATCTAGGCTTTTCTCAAGAGGGTGCCAAAGGAGATTAACTACGGCCATATCGCACTGAAAGCGCCCTATCTCGTCTGATCTCGGGGGCTAAGCAGGGTTGGGCTTGTTTAGTACCTGTATGGGAGACCGCCTGGGAATACCAGGAGCCGTAGGCTTCTTTTTTTTTTTTTTTTTTTTTTTTTAGGACTTGACCAATTTTTTGGCTTGTTTCCCGAGGTGAACATCGAGGCGTTTCTCAAGAGGGTTGAGGGTGTCAAGGAATATTGCCTACGGCCACATCACCCTGAAAGTGTCCGATCTTGTCTGATCTTGGGGGCTAAGCAGGGTCGTGCCTGATTAGTACCTGGATGGGAGACCACCTGGGAATAGCAGGTGTCGTAGGCTTCTTTTATTTCTTTTGACTTAACCTATTTTTTGGCTTGTTTCCCGAGGTGACCATCTTGGCATTTCTCAAGAGGGTTGAGAGTGCCAAAGAAGATTGTTAATGGCTACATCACCCTGAAAGCACCTGATCTTGGAATCTAAGCACGGTTGGGTCTGGTTAGTACCTGGATGGGAGACTGCCTGGGAATACCGGGTGCTGTAGGCTTCTTTTTTTTTTTTTTGGACTTGACCCTTTTTTTTGGATCGTTTCCAGAGGTGACTATCTTGGCGTTTCTCATGAGGGTTGAAGATTGCAAAGGAGATTGCCTATGGCCACATCACCCTGAAAACGCCCAATATCGTCTGATCTCAGAGGCTAAGCAGTGTCATGCCTGGTTAGTACCTGGATCAGAGACCAGATGAGGTAGGTGTCATGAACACACTACTTCCACTGCGACAGGGCTCAGGCGCATCCCCACCAACAGGTCCCCAGTAACGAACAGGCGTGCGCCAATGCGCATGCGCCGAACGCGGAGATCGTGCGCGTGCGCACAGTAACGCGGCTTTGGCGCCCAGTGGCCTTTAAGAGGGGCTTCCACCATTCAGCTCTTGCTGTTTGATCTGCAGCTTCACCTGTTTCCTGTTCCTGTAATCTGCATCTGATCACCTTGTGACCTGGCTCTCTGACTACGCTGCTGTCTCCAATCCTGAACCTTGGCTCTCCATTGACCCTGATCCTGTTTGCTTGCCTGCCTGATCTCCTGCTACCAGAACCAGCCTGAACTTGACCATTCCTTGCCTGCCGATTCTGTTGATCTGATCCGCTGTGTATGACCCGGCTTGTCTGACCTTGCTTCTGCCTGCTGTGCACACTCATGTGCGTTTGCTACTTCTTGGTGCACCTGCATCCAGCTGACCTGCATTCAGCTGACCTGCATCCGTCTTACCTGCACCCTGCTGACCTGCATCCTGCTTACCTGCACCCGGCACTCCAGCCAGTTCCAGTGCCTCCCAGCGGACATCATCTTCCGTTCCAGAAAATCCATCAGGCACTCATACCCCACTGTGCTCCTACGGTCACTGTCCTCAACTCCAGTGATCTGGGTACCAGGGCTGTACGAGAGGTCTCCCTCTGCACATCAGGCTCACATACGAGGTACGTGTCAGTAGGCTTCTTTTTTTTTTGGACTTGACCTATTTTTTGGCTTGTTTACAGAGGTGACCATCTTGCCGTTTCTCAAGAGGGTGCCAAAGGAGATTGCCTATGGCCACAACACACTGAAAACGCCCGACCTCGTTTGATCTCAGAGACAAGGCAGGGTCGGGCCTGGATAGTACCTGGATGGGACACCGCCTGGGAATACCAGGTGCCGTAGGCTTCTTCTTTTTTTTTTTTTTTTTTTGGACTTGACCTCGTCTGATTTCGAAGACTAAGCAGGGTTGTACCTGGATGGGAGACAGCCTGGGAATACCAGGTGCCATAGGCTCCTTTTTTTGCTTGGACTTGACCTATTTTTTGGCTTGTTTCCCGAGGTGACCATCTTGGCGTTTCTCAAGAGGGTTGAGGGTGCAAAAAGAGATTGCCTATGGCCACATCACCCTGATAGCGCCTGATCTCGGGGGCTAAGCAGGGTCAGGCCTTCTTAGTACCTGGATAGGAGACCGCCTGGGAATACTAGGTGCCGTAGGCTCCTTTTTTTTTTTGGACTTTAACCTATTTTTTGGCTTGTTTCCAGAGGTGACCATCTTGGCATTTCTCAAGAGGGTTGAGGATGGCAAAGCAGATTGACTGCGGCCACATCACCGTTAAAGCGCCAAGTGTCGTCTGATCTCACAGGCTAAGCAGTGTCAGTCCAGGTTAGTACCTGCATGGTAGACCGACGGAAAACCTGGTGCTGTAGGTTTCTTTTTTTTTTTTTCTTGGACTTGACCTATTTTTTGTCTTGTTTCCTGAGGTGACCATCTTGGCGTTTCTCAAGAGGGTTTAGGGTGCCAAAGGATATTGCCTACCGCCACATCACCCTGAAAGCACCCGATCTCATCTGATCTCGGAGGCTAACCAGAGTCGGGCCTGATTAGTATCTGGATGGGAAACCGCCTGGAAATACCGGGTGCCATAGGCTTCTTTATTTTTTGGACTTGACTTATTTTTTGGCTTGTTTCCTGAGGTGACCATCTTGGCGTTTCTCAAGAGGATTGCAGATGCCAAAGGAGACTGCCTGAAAGTGCCCGATTTCATGTTATCTAAGAAGCTAAGCAGGGTCATACCTGGATGGGAGACTGCCTGGGAATACCAGGTGCCGTAAGCTTCTTTTTTTTTTTGGACTTGACCTATTTTTTGGCTTGTTTCCTGAGGTGACCATCCTGGCGTTTCTCAAGAGGGTTGAGCGTGCCAAAGGAGATTTCCTACAGCCACATCACCCTGAAATCGCACAATCTTGTTTGATCTCGGAGCCTAAGCAGGGTCGCACCTGGTTAGTACCTGGATGGTAGACTGATTGGTAATACCAGGTGCCATAGGTTTCCTTCTTTTTTTTTTTTTTTTTTGGACTTGACCTATTTTTTGGCTTATTTCCCAAGGTGACCATCTTGGCGTTTCTCAAGAGGGTTGAGGGTGCAAAGGAGATTATCTACGCCCACATCACCTTGAAAGTGCACTTTCAGAGGCTAAGCAGGGTCGGGCCTGGTTTAGTATTTGGATAGGAGACCGTCTGGGAATACCAGGTGCCGTAGGCTTCATATTTTGTTTTGAACTTGACCTATTTTTTGGCTTGTTTCCTGAGGTGACCATCTAGGCGTTTCTCAAGCGGGTGCCAAAGGAGATTGCCTACGGCCACATCACCCTGAAAGCACCTGATCTTGGTGGCTAAGCAGCGTTGGGCTTGGTTAGTACCTGGATGGGAGACCGCCTGGGAATACCAGGTGACATGGGTTTCTATTTTTTTTGCACTTTACCTATTTTTTGGCTTGTTTCCCGAGGTGACCATCTAGTTTCTCAAGAGGGGTGAGGGTGCCAAAGGAGACTGCCTATGGCCACATGACCCTGAAAGCGCCCGATCACATCTGATCTTGTAGGCTAAATAGGGTCGGGCCTGGTTAGTACCTGGATGGGAGATTGCTTGGGAATACCAGGTGCCGTAGGCTTCTTTTTTTTGGACTTGACCTATTTTTTGGCTTGTTTCCCGAGGTGACCATCTTGGCATTTCTCAAGAGGGTTGAGGGTGCCAAAGGAGATTGCCTTCGGCCACATCACCTTGAAAGCTCCCGATCTTGTCTGATCTTGGAGTCCAAACAGGGTAGGGCCTGGTTAGTACCAAGATGGGAGACAGCCTGGGAATACCAGGTGCCGTAGGCTTCTTTTTGTTCTTGGACTTGACCTATTTTTGGCTTGTTTCCCAAGGTGACCATCTTGGCGTTTCTCAAGGGGGTTGAGGGTGCCAAAATAAATTGCCTATGGCCACATCACCCTGAAAGCGTCTGATCTCTGAGGCTAAGCAGGATTGGCATAGTTAGTACCTGAATAGGAAAACACATGGGAATACCAGGTGTCGTAGGTTTCATATTTTTTAGACTTGACCTATTTTTTGACTTGTTACCAGCGGTGACCATCTTGGCGTTTTTCCAGAGGGTTGAAGGTGCCTAAGGAGATTGACTAATGCCACATCACCTTGAAAGCGCCCAATCTCGTCTGGTCTCTGAGGCTAAGCAGCGTCGGGCCTGGTTAGTACTTGGATGGGAAACCGCCTGGGAATACCTGGTGCCATAGGCTTCTTTTTTTTTTGGACTTGACCTATTTTTTGGCTTGTTCCCGAGGTGACCAGTCTGACATTTCTGAAGAGGGTTGAGGGTTCCAAAGGAGATTGTCTATGGCCACATCACCCTGAAAGCGCCAGATCACGTCTGAGCTTGGAAGCTAAGCAGGATCAGGCCATGGTTAGTACATGGATGAGAGACAGCCTGGGAATACCAGGTGCCGTGGGCTTTTTTTTTTTTTTGGACTTGACCTATTTTTTGGCTTCTTTCCAGCGGTGACCATCTAGGCGTTTCTCAAGAGGGTTGAAGGTGCCAAAAGAGATTGCATATGGCCACATCACCTTGAAAGCGCCCAATCTCATCTGATCTCAGAGGCTAAGCAGGGTCAGGCCTGGTTAGCACCTGGATGGGAGACCGCACGGGAACACCAGATGCCAAAGGCTTTTTTTTTTTTTTTGGACTTGACCTATTTTTTGGCTTGTTTCCCGAGGTGACCATCTTGGCAGTTCTCAAGAGGGTTGAGAGTGCCAAAGGAGATTGCCTAATGCCACATCACCTTGAAAGCACCCAATCTCGTGTGGGCTCTGAGGCTAAGCAGCGTTGTGCCTGGTTAGTACTTGGATGGGAACCCGCCTGGGAATACCAGTTGACCTATTTTTTGGCTTGTTTCCCGAGGTGACCATCCTGGCGTTTCCGAAGAGGGTTGAGGGTCCCAAATGCGATTGCCTATGGCCACATCTCCCTGAAAGCTCCTGAACATGTCTGGGCTCGGAGGCTAAGCGGGATCAGGCCTGGTTAGTACCAGGATAGGAGACTACCTGGGAATACCAGGTGCTGTAGGCTTCTTTTTTTTTTTTTTTTTTTTTTTGGACTTGACCTATTTTTTGGCTTGTTTCCCAAGGTGACCATCTTGGCGTTTCTCAAGAGGGTTGAGGGTGCCATAAGGGATTGTCTATGGCCACATCATCCCGAAAGCGCCCAATCTCATCTGATCTCTAATGCCGCGTACACACGGTCGGACTTTTCGTCTACAAAAGTCCGACAGCCTGTCCGACAGACTTCCGGCGGACTTTCGGCAGACTTGCAGCAGACTTTCTAACGAACGGACTTGCCTACACACGACCACACAAAAGTCCGACGGATTCGTACGTGATGACGTACACCGGACTAAAATAAGGAAGTTCATAGCCAGTAGCCAATAGCTGCCCTAGCATGGGTTTTTGTCCGTCGGACTAGCACACAGACGAGCGGATTTCGGGGTCCGTCATAGTTACGACGTAAAGATTTGAAGCATGTTTCAAATCTAAAGTCCGTCGGATTTGAGGCTGAAAAAGTCTGCTGAAAGTCCGGAGAAGCCCACACACGATCGGATTACCAGCCAGCTTTAGTCCGTCTGGGTCCGTTGGACTTTTGTAGACGAAAAGTCCGACCGTGTGTACGCGGCATTACGGTAAACAGGGTCAGGCCTGGTTAGTACTTGGATGGGAGACTGCCTTGGATTTTCAGCTGCTGTAGGCTTCTTTTTTTTTGCACTTGACCTATTTTTTGGCTTGTTTCTCGAGCTGACCATCTTGGCATTTCTCAAGAGGGTTGAGGATGCCAAAATAGATTGCCTACAGCCACATCACCCTGAAAGCGTCCGATCTCATCTGATCTCGGAGGCTAAGCTGCGTCGGGCCTTTTTAGTAACTAGGTGGAGGACCGACTGGGAATACCAGGTGCTGTAGGCTTCTTTTTTTTTTTTGGACTTGACCTATTTTTTGACTTGTTTTCGAGGTGACCATCTTGGCATTTCTCAAGAGTGTTCAGGGTTCCATAGGAAATTGCCTTTGGCCACATCACCCTGAAAGCGCCCAATCTTGTCTGATCTTGTAGGCCAAACAGGGTCAGGCCTGGTTAGTACCTAGATGGGAGACAGCCTGGGAATACTAGGTGCCGTATGCTTCTTTTTTTTTTTTTTTTTTTGGACTTGACCTATTTTTTGGCTTGTATCCCGAGGTGACCATCTTGGCATTTCAGAAGAGGGTTGAGGGTGCCATAGGAGATTATGTACGGCCACGTCACCCTGGAAGCGTCGGATCTCTTCGGTTCTCGGAGGCTAAGCAGGGTCGTGCCTGGTTAGTATCTGGACAGCAGACCGCCTGGTAATACCAGGTGCCGTAGGCTTCTTTATATTTTTTGGACTTGACCTATTTTTTGGCTTGTATCCCGAGGTGACCATCTTGACGTTTCGGAAGAGGGTTGAGGGTGCCAACAGAGATTACTTACGGCCACATCACACTGAAAGCGTCTGATTTTGGAAGCAAAGCAGGGTTGTGCCTGCTTAGTACCTGCATGGGAGACCGCCCGGGATTACCAGGTGCCGTAGGCTTTTTTTTTTTTTTTTTTTGGACTTGACCTATTTTTTTGGCTTGTTTCCCGAGGTGACCATCTTGATGTTTCTCAAGAGGGTTGAGGGTGTCAAATGAGATTCCCTATGGCCACATCACTCTGAAAGTGCCCGATCTCGTCTCAACTTGGAGCCTAAGCAGGGTCAGGCCTGCATAGTAACTGGGTGGGAGACAGCCTGGGAATACCAGGTGCCGTAACCTTCTTTTTTTTTTTTTTTTTTTGGACTTAACCTATTTTTTGGCTTGTTTCCCGAGGTGACCATCTTGACGTTTCTCAAGAGGGTTGAGGGTCCCAAAGGAGAGTGCCTACAGCCACATCACCCTGAAAGCGTTGTCTCATCTGATCTCGGAGGCTAGGCAGGGTCGTGTCTGGTTAGTACCCAGATGCGAGACCACCTGGGAATACCAGGTTCCAAAGGCTTCTTTTGTTTTTTTTGGACTTGATCTATTTTTTGGCTTGTTTCCCGAGGTGACCATCTTGGCGTTTCTCAAGAGGGTTGAGGGTGCCATAGATTGCCTACGGCCAAATCACCCTGAAAGCGACCAATCTCGTCTGATCTCTGAGCCTAAGCAGGGTTGGGACATGGTTAGTACCTGGATGGGAGACCGCCTGGGAATACCAGGTGCCCTAGGCTTCTTTTTTTTTTTGGACTTGACCTATTTTTTGTCTTGTTTCCAGAGGTGTCCATCTTGGCATTTCTCAAGAGGGTTGAGGACGCCAAAAGAGATTACCTACAGCCACATTACCCTGAAAGCGCCCTATCTTGGAGGCTAAGCAGGGTCAGGCTTGGTTACTACCTGGATGGGAGACCGCGTGGGAATCCTAGGTGCCATAGGTTTCTTTCTTCTTTTTTTTTTGGACTTGACCTATTTTTTGGCTTGTTTCCTGAGTTGACCATCTTGTTGTTTCTCAAGAGGGTTGAGGGTGCCAAAAGAGATTACCTACGGCCACATTACCCTGAAAGCGCCCAACCTGGTCTGATCTTGAAGGCTAAGCAGGGTCGGGCTAGGTTAGTACCTGGATGGGAGACCGCCTAGGAATACCAGGTGCTATAGGCTTCTTATTTTTTTGGACTTGACCTATTTTTTGTTTTGTTTCCAAGGTGACCATCTTGGAGTTTTTCAAGAGGGTTGAGGGTGCCAAAGGAAATTGCCTATGGCCACATCACCCTGAAAGCGCCTGACCTCGTCTGATCTTGGAGGCTAAGCAGGGTCGTACCTGGATGGGAGACCGCCTGGGAATACCAGGTGCCGTAAGCTTCCTTTTTTATTTTTTTGGACTTGACCTATTTTTTGGCTTGTTTCCCGAAGTGACCATCTTAGGGTTTCTCAAGAGGGTTGAGGGTGCCATAAGAGATTCCCTATGGCCACATCACCCTGAAAGCACCCAACCTCATCTGATCTTGGAGGTTGAGCAGGGTTGGGCCTGGTTAGTACCTGGATGGCAGACCGCCTGGGAATACCAGGTGTCATAGGTTTCTTTTTTTTTTTTTTTTTTGGACTTGCCCTTTTTTTTGGCTTGTTTTCCGAGGTGACCATCTTGGCATTTTGCAACAGGGTTGACGGTGCCAAAGGAGATTGCCTACGGCCACATCACCCTGAAAGCGCCCAATCTTGTCTGTACTTGAAGGCTAAGCAGGGTCGAGCCTAGTTAGTACCTAGATGGGAGACAGCTTGGGAATTACAAAGTTCAAAGGCTTCTTTTATTTTTTTGGATTTGACCTATTTTTTGGCTTGTATCACGAGGTGATCATCTTGACGTTTCTGAAGAGGGTTGAGAGTGCCAAAGCAGATTACCTACGGCCACTTCACCCTGAAAGCGTCGGATCTCATCTGATCTTGGAGGCTAAGCAGGGTCGTACCTGGATGGGAGACCGCCTGGGAATACCAGGTGCCGTAAGCTTCCTTTTTTATTTTTTTGGACTTGATCTATTTTTTGGCTTGTTTCCCGAAGTGACCATCTTAGGGTTTCTCAAGAGGGTTGAGGGTGCCATAAGAGATTCCCTACGGCCACATCACCCTGAAAGCACCCAACCTCATCTGATCTTGGAGGTTGAGCAGGGTCGGGCCTGGTTAGTACCTGGATGGCAGACCGCCTGGGAATACCAGGTGTCATAGGTTTCTTTTTTTTTTTTTTTTTTTTGGACTTGCCCTTTTTTTTGGCTTGTTTTCCGAGGTGACCATCTTGGCATTTTTCAACAGGGTTGATGGTGCCAAAGGAGATTGCTTACGGCTACATCACCCTGAAAGCGCCCAATCTTGTCTGTACTTGAAGGCTAAGCAGGGTCGAGCCTAGTTAGTACCTAGATGGGAGACAGCTTGGGAATTACAAAGTTCAAAGGCTTCTTTTATTTTTTTGGACTTGACCTATTTTTTGGCTTGTATCACGAGGTGATCATCTTGACATTTCTGAAGAGGGTTGAGAGTGCTAAAGCAGATTACCTACGGCCACATCACCCTGAAAGCGTCTGATCTCGGAGGCTAAGCAGGGACAGGCCTGGTTAGTACCTGCCTGGGATACCGCTGGGGAAAACCGGGTGCCGAAGGCTTCTTTTTTTTTTTTTTTTTCCTGGAATTGACCTATTTTTTGGCTTGTTTCCAGAGGTGTCCATCTTGACATTTCTCAAGAGGGTTGAGGGTGCCATCGGAGATTGCCTACGGCCACATCACCCTGAAAGTGCCTGATATCAGAGGCTAAGCAAGGTCAGACTTGGTTAGTACCTGTATGGGAGACTGCCTGGGAATACCAGGTGTCATAGGCTTCTTTTTTTTTTGGATTTGACCTATTTTGTGGCTTGTTTCCCAAAGTGACCATCTTGGCGTTTCTCAAGAGGGTTGAGGGTGTCAAAAGCGATTGACTACGGCCACATCACCCTGAAAGCGCTCAATTTTGTCTGATCTCGTAGGCTAGGCAGGGTCAGGCCTGGTTAGTACCTGGATGGGAGACTGCCTGGGAATACCAGGTGCCGTAGTCTTCTTTTTTTGGACTTTTTTTGGATTGTTTCCCGGGTGACCATCTTGAAGTTTCTCAAGAGGGTTGAGGGTGCCAAAGGAGATTGCAAATGGCCACATCACCCTGAAAGTGCACTCTCTCATCTGATCTCGGAGGCTAAGCAGAATCGGGCCTGGTTTAGTATTTGGATGGGACACCACCTGGGAATACCAGGTGCCGTAGGCTTCTTTTTTTGTTTTGGACCTGACCTATTTTTTGGCTTGTTTCCCTAGGTGACCATCTTGGTATTTCTCAAGAGGGTTAAGGGTGCCAAAGGAGATGGCCTATGGCCACATAACCCTGAAAGCATCTGATCTCATCTGATCTGGTAGACTATATTGGATCGGGCCTGGTTAGTACCTGGATGGGAGACCGCATGGGAATACCAGGTGTCATAGGCTTCTTTTTTTTTTTTTTTGGACTTGACCTATTTTTTGGCTTGTTTCCCGAGGTGACCATCTTGGCGTTTCTCAAGAGGGTTGAGGGTGCCTTCAGAGTTTGCCCACGGCCACATCACCTTGAAAGCGCATGATTTCGGAGGCTTAGCAAGGTCAGGACTGGTAAGTACCTGTATGGGAGACCGCGTGGGAATACCAGGTGTCATAGGCTTCTTTTTTTATTTTTTTTGGACTTGACCTATTTTTTGGCTTGTTTCCCGAGGTGACCATCTTGGCGTTTCTCAAGAGGGTTGAGGGTGCCTTCAGAGTTTGCCCACGGCCACATCACCTTGAAAGCGCATGATTTCGGAGGCTTAGCAAGGTCAGGACTGGTAAGTACCTGTATGGGAGACCGCGTGGGAATACCAGGTGTCATAGGCTTCTTTTTTTTTTTGGACTTGACCTATTTTGTGGCCTGTTTAGTATCTGGATGGGAGACCACCTGGAAGTACCAGGTGCCGTAGGCTTCTTTTTTTTTTTTTTGGACTTGACCTATTTTTTGGCTTGTTTCCCAAGGTGACCAACTTGGAGTTTCTCAAGAGGGTTGAGGGTGCCAAAAGAGATTGCCTATGGCCTCATCACCCTGAAAGCGCCCAGCCTCGTCTGATCTTGGAGTCTAAGCACGGTCAGGCCTGGTTAGTACCTGGATGGGAGACCGCCTGGGAATACCAGGTCCCGTAGGCTTTTTTATTTTTATTTTTTTGGACTTGCCCTTTTTTTTTGGCTTGTTTTCCGAGGTGACCATCTTGGCGTTTTACAAGAGGGTTGAGTGTGTCAAAAGAGATTGCCAACAGCCACATCACTCTGAAAACGCTCAATTTCATCTGATCTCGGCGGCTGGGCAGGGTCAGGCCTGGTTAGTACCTGGATGGGAGACTGCCTGGGAATAGCAGGTGCCATAGGCTTTTTTTTTGGACTTGACGTCTTTTTTGGCTTGTTTCCTGAGGTGACCATCTTGGCATTTCTCAAGAGGGTTGAGGGTGCCAAAGAAGATTGCATACGGCCACATCACTGTGAAATTGCCCGATCTTGGAAACTAAGCATAGTCGGGCCTGGTTAGTACCTGGATGAGAGACTGCCCCGGAATACCAGGTGCCATAGGCTTCTTTTTTTTTCGTGCTTGACCTATTTATTGGCTTGTTTCCCGAGGTGACCCTCTTGGCATTTCTCAAAAGGGTTGAGGGTGCTAAAGGAGATTGCCAACAACCACATCACCCTGAAAGCTACCAATATTGTCTGATCTTGGAGACTAAACAGGGTTGGGCCTGGTTAGTATATGGGATGGGAGACCACCTGAGAATACCAGGAGCCATAGGCTCAACAGTATAATAAAGTAGGTATCGCCGCTTACAGCTATGGATGCAGATTCAAAGAGGGCGGGTGTGGTTTGTGGAGCAAGGCGTTCACCCCCGACGGGATCTAAGCTGTGAACGAGAACGGGATACCTGACAAGGCATATGTAGTATTTAATATAACGGCATGGCGATTGGAATTTAGAACATGTACGAAGAAATGAAGTCGTCCAAAGTGTAGGGCGGACCGAGGGTGAGTGACTTGACCTATTTTTTTGCTTGTTTACCGTAGGTGACCTACGGCAACATCACCCTTTAAGCGCCTGATCTTGTCTGTTCTTGGAGGCTAAGCAGGGTTGGGCCTGGTTGGTAAGTGCATGGGAGGCTGCTTTGGAATAGCAGGTACCGTAGGCTTCTTTTTTTTTTGGACTTGACCTATTTCTTTACATGTTTCCCGAGGTGACCATCTTGGCGTTTCTCAAGAGGGTGGAAAGTGCCAAAGGAGATTGCCGATGGCCACATTATCCTGGAAGCGCCCTGATCTCATCTGATCCTCGGAGGCTACGCTGCGTTGAGCCTGGTTAGTACCTGGATGGGAGACCGCCTGGGAATACCAGGTGACGTAGGCTTCTTTTTTTATTTTTTTTTGGCATGACCTATTTTTTGGCTTGTTTCCCGAGGTGACTATCTTGGCGTTTCTCAAGAGGGTTGAGGGTGCCAAAAGAGATTGCTTTTGGCCACATCTTGGAGGCTAAGCAGGGTCGGCCCTTGTTAGTACTTGGATGAGAGACCACCTGGGAATACCAGATGCGTAGGTTTCTTTTTTTTTTTTGAACTTAACCTATTTTTTGGCTTGTTTCCCGAGGTGACCTGCTTGGCATTTCTCAAGAGGGTTGAGGGTGCCAAAGAAGATTATCTATGGCCACATCACCCTGAAAGCGCCCGATCTCTTTTGATCTTGGAGTCTAAGCAGTGTCGGGCCTGGTTAGTACCTAGTTGGGAGACCGCCTGGGAATACCAAGTGCGGTAGGCTTCTTCTTTTTTTTTTTTTTGGGACTTAACCTATTTTTTGGTTTGTTTCCCAAGGTGACCATCTTGGCGTTTCTCAAGAGGGTTGAGGGTGCCAAAGGAGATTGCCTACGGCCACATCACTCTGAAAGCGCCCAATCTTGTCTGAATCTCGGAGGCTAAGCAGTGTCGGGCCTGGTTAATACCTTGATGGGAATACCAGGTGCCGTAGGCTTTTTTCTTTTTTTTTGGACTTGACCTATTTTTTGGCTTGTTTCCCGAGGTGACCATCTTGGCGTTTCTCAAGAGGGTTGAGGGTGCCAAAGGAGATTGCCTACGGCCACATCACCCTGAAAGCGATCGATCTCGTCTGATCTCGGATGCTAAGCAGGGTCTCTACCCGCCTCCCCCACTTGAAAGCCAGCAAGGTGCTGTGGCCGCATATAGGGGAGGTGGTGGCCTCGACTTCTCTGTCCGTCCTCCTCTTGCATCCTGGTTGCCAGGTGACTGGTGGCTGCACATGAAAACTGACGAAAAGCTGCGGCTGCATATAGGGAAAGCAGTACACGGCCACTCCTCTTCCTGCCTGTGAAGGGTTTAGATTTGATGCTCCTGGCCAAGAGAGTGCTCCTTTCTTTAATGGTAACTATGATCTTTTTTATACCTGGCTCTGTGAGTAATAATTTGTACCTGGCTCTGTGAGTAATCATTTGTACCTGGCTCTGTGAGTAATAATGTGTACCTGGCTCTGTGAGTAATAATTTATTACTGGCTCTGTGAGTAATAATGTGTACCTGGCTCTGTGAGTAATAATTTATTACTGGCTCTGTGAGTAAAAATTTGTACCTGGCTCTGTGAGTAATAATTTGTACCTGGATCTGTGAGTAATAATTTGTACCTGGCTCTGTGAGTAATAATTTGTACCTGGCTCTGTGAGTAATAATTTATTCCTGGCTCTGTGAGTAATAATTTGTACCTGGCTCTGTGAGTAATAATTTATTACTGGCTCTGTGAGTAATAATTTATTACTGGCTCTGTGAGTAATAATTTGTACCTGGCTTTGTGAGTAATGACTTGTACCTGGCTCTGTGAGTAATGATTTGTACCTGGCTCTGTGAGTAAAAATTTGTACCTGGATCTGTGAGTAATAATTTGTACCTGGCTCTGTGAGTAATAATTTGTACCTGGCTCTGTGAGTAATAATTTGTACCTGGCTCTATGAGTGATAATTTATACTCACCTATAATGTATTCCTGGCTCTGTGAGTAATAATTTGTACCTGGCTCTGTGAGTAATAATTTGTACCTGGCTCTGTGAGTAATAATTTGTACCTGGCTCTATGAGTGATAATTTATACTCACCTATAATGTATTCCTGGCTCTGTGAGTAATAATTTGCACCTGGCTCTGTGAGTAATAATTTATTACTGGCTCTGTGAGTAATAATTTGTACCTGGCTCTATGAGTGATAATTTATACTCACCTATAATGTATTCCTGGCTCTGTGAGTAATAATTTGCACCTGGCTCTGTGAGTAATAATTTATTACTGGCTCTGTGAGTAATAATTTGTACCTGGCTCTGTGATTAATAATTTGTACCTGGCTCTGTAAGTAATAATGTGTACCTGGCTCTGTGAGTAATAATTTATTACTGGCTCTGTGAGTAATAATTTATTACTGGCTCTGTGAGTAATAATTTGTACCTGGCTCTGTGAGTAATGATGTGTACCTGGCTCTGTGAGTAATAATTTGTACCTGGCTCTGTGAGTAATAATTTGTACCTGGATCTGTGAGTAATAATTTGTACCTGGATCTGTGAGTAATAATTTGTATCTGGCTCTGTGAGTAATAATTTATACTCACCTATAATGTATTCCTGGCTCTGTGAGTAATCATTTGTACCTGGCTCTGTGAGTTATAATCTGTACCTGCCTCTGTGAGTAATAATTTGCACCTGGCTCTGTGAGTAATAATTTATTACTGGCTCTGTGAGTAATAATTTGTACCTGGCTCTGTGAGTAATAATTTATTACTGGCTCTGTAAGTAATAATTTATTACTAGCTCTGTGAGTAATAATTTGTACCTGGCTCTGTGAGTAATAATTTGCACCTGGCTCTGTGAGTAATAATTTATTACTGGCTCTGTGAGTAATAATTTGTACCTGGCTCTATGAGTGATAATTTATACTCACCTATAATGTATTCCTGGCTCTGTGAGTAATAATTTGCACCTGGCTCTGTGAGTAATAATTTATTACTGGCTCTGTGAGTAATAATTTGTACCTGGCTCTGTGATTAATAATTTGTACCTGGCTCTGTAAGTAATAATGTGTACCTGGCTCTGTGAGTAATAATTTATTACTGGCTCTGTGAGTAATAATTTATTACTGGCTCTGTGAGTAATAATTTGTACCTGGCTCTGTGAGTAATGATGTGTACCTGGCTCTGTGAGTAATAATTTGTACCTGGCTCTGTGAGTAATAATTTGTACCTGGATCTGTGAGTAATAATTTGTACCTGGATCTGTGAGTAATAATTTGTATCTGGCTCTGTGAGTAATAATTTATACTCACCTATAATGTATTCCTGGCTCTGTGAGTAATCATTTGTACCTGGCTCTGTGAGTTATAATCTGTACCTGCCTCTGTGAGTAATAATTTGCACCTGGCTCTGTGAGTAATAATTTATTACTGGCTCTGTGAGTAATAATTTGTACCTGGCTCTGTGAGTAATAATTTATTACTGGCTCTGTAAGTAATAATTTATTACTAGCTCTGTGAGTAATAATTTGTACCTGGCTCTGTGAGTAATGATTTGTACCTGGCTCTGTGAGTAATAATTTGTACCTGGATCTGTGAGTAATAATTTGTATCTGGCTCTGTGAGTAATAATTTGTACCTGGCTCTGTGAGTAATAATTTGTACCTGGATCTGTGAGTAATAATTTGTACCTGGCTCTGTGAGTAATAATTTGTACCTGGCTCTGTGAGTAATAATTTGTACCTGGATCTGTGAGTAATAATTTATACTCACCTATAATGTATTCCTGGCTCTGTGAGTTATAATTTGTACCTGGCTCTGTGAGTAATAATTTGCACCTGGCTCTGTGAGTAATAATTTATTACTGGCTCTGTGAGTAATAATTTATTACTGGCTCTGTGAGTAATGATTTGTACCTGGCTCTGTGAGTAATGATTTGTACCTGGATCTGTGAGTAATAATTTATTACTGGCTCTGTGAG